>NC_142811.1:50964077-51159939 GCF_049724085.1 Artemia sp. Qi Xiang Cuo
GTTTTTGCAGATTCTTGAACAAACTTAATTTCCATATTCAATGAAACTGACTAAGATGGGTTCTCCCAAGTTTATTCCGGTTATACATTAAAGTTTTTTATAATCCTTGAAAATCCCTTTCCAAGCTTTTCTCGAGTTTACTAGGTCTTTTTGTGCATTATTGCCATATTACTGAGATACAAGAGGCATAAGTCTACTGCCTTGATGCTTCTTAAGAAATTAAAATAAGTAAATGGCTGTCCTCTTTCTTTTGATGAACATGGTTTCTACTTGTTTGCAAGGGCGGATCCAGGATTTTTTGTTCTTTTTTTTTGGGGGGGGGGGGGTCAGATAGGTTGATCAGATAATCTTGCGTTAGGAGCAAGTTTAATCAACGCAAACTTGCGTTAATTAAGTAAATCACACTACTTTAGACTACGTTAGGGGGGGGGGGCTCGCCCCCCCCCTGGATCCGCCTCTGCTTGTTTGTGACATAAAGTTGAAATTATTGTCCTTGTTGTTACTTTAAAAAGGAATTAGATATGTTCATTTAAATTCAAATGAATTTTTTTGGTTTATTCTACAACCACTGGTTTGATACGATCTCCTTAAGAAAAAAAGAAAGCACATCAGTGCTACCAATACAAAAATGCGAGTTTTCTTTGTTGACCATTTTTACAGGGTTCTAAGGTCTTTTTTGAGATTCTAAAAATCTCTTTTTGTTAGTAAAAGCTACTCTTCAGGTGATTCTGAATGAAATTAACTATTTTCAAAACCGCGTTACAAGTGAATCTTTTGTCACAAGACAGTTTAAGACGATTTCTTAGGTTTTGGTTATTATTAGGATGAAAGAATTTTAATCGGTTGCAAAGACATCTGCAACGATTACCTAAGAAAATAGGTGAATTCACAGTATCAGGCCATCAGCTATCCTGTTAATAAGTTTGTTGCGCATATGCAGGTATACAAATAACAAAAATATGATATTTTGAGTCAAATTACGGTTTAACTGTGAAATCAAATGGGGAAAATTTCCCCTTTTTTTGCTAAATACGAAAATAATTTGTGTCATATTTATTCATGAGCATTTTAAAACAGTCTACGGTTGTTTCATATAATTCATTAAAAAAAAACTTTTTCCACAAAATAAGTTTTTCAAAGAAAAGTAAAGAACTCCATTAAACCAAAAATGAACAAAAATAGAATTAAATAATCTACCAAGCATACAACTACCACAAATCACTATAAATAAGTAAATAAAACCCAAAACAAACATAAATTAAAACAAGCAATCGATTCAAGTTCAAAACGAGCATAAATAAATATGAGTAGGGTTCTAAACCCCATGCTTTCTAAAAGCCAGAATATAATCTGTACTTAACTTTACGTAATAATTTCTGTTTATTTTAAGTTTTAATGTTGCTCATTACTTTCAGTTTGAAAAACTTGTTTCTTTTATTTAATTTCTGATCATTTTTTAAATAATTCTGAGAAATCCGGGACCCCCTGCATGGAAAATTATCTTCCCCTATGGAAAATTCCTCCATGGAAAATTCCCCGAACCCCCACCAGAAAAATTCCCTCCTGAAAACGTCTGGATACTTCCCAATAACCAATCCTATAAGTAAACAATGGGCAAAGTTCATAACTTGCAGCCCTTTTCCCGGGGACTGTGAGGGATTAAGTCGTCTTCAAAGACATATTTATTAGATTTTTCTACTATGCTGAACAAATGGTTATCTCAAAGTTTTGGTTCGGTGACTTTGGGAAAAAATGAACGTGGAAGGGGGCCTAGTTGCCCTCCAATTTTTTTGGTTACTTTAAAAGGCCACTACAACTTTTATTTTCCATTCGAATGAATCTTTTCGCGACATTCTAGGAGCACTGGGTCGATACGATCACCCCTGGGGAAAAAGAAACAAATAAACGTGCATCCGTGATCTTTCTTCTGGAAAAAATAAAAAATTCCAAATTTTTGCAAATAGGAGCTTGAAACCACTACAGTAGGGTTATCTGATACGCTGAATCTGATGGTGTGATTTTCATTAAGATTATATGAATTTAAGGGAGCATTTCCCCTTTTTTCGAAAATGAGGCAAATTCTCTCAGGCTCATTTTTCTAAGGTGAAAATTTTCTCATGCGTAAAACTAAACTTGATGAAACTTATATATTTGAAATCAGCATAAAAATCCAATTCTTTTGATGTATCTATTGATATCAAAACTTCGTTTTTAGAGTTTCAGTCACTATTGAGCTGGGTCGTCCTTACTTACAGTCCGTTACCACGAACTGTTTGATTGGCTCCGGGAAAAAAAAAAAAAATGCAAAATCCCACTTCTCTGCAACTCGACTTGTGCATTTCTGAAGTTTTTATCACGCTTCTTACTGTAATTCGAGAACCTTCAGATATTTATTTTAGAAATATTTATTTCAACCCTATATCATGGCAGCAGGGATAGCTGCAACCTAGTAAAGAACAAAAATTGGCCCATAGTAATAAAAAAAGCGTTATAAAAATTTAGAGTCAGAAAAAATACTATTTTTAGTTGATTCAAAACTGGTAATTGTTATTTCAATTAGCCTTAATAATAAAAATTTGTAACGAAAATGTTAACCAGAATTTACCGTTTGGTGGCCGTGATAGCATGAATACTGATGTGACTTCCAGAGATTAGCACAAATTATGCTACCACACTAGCAAATGTATAAATATTGCTAGTTTTCAATATGTTAAAACTAGGCTACTCCTTTTTTGGAATCAATCCGTTTGGTTAGGTTGCATAAAATCTTCAAGAATTGCTGTTACCATTTGGTTGAGAAGGAGATCTAATGACTTCCAGTCATCATTTCTAGGTTTGGAGACTAATTCCGCGTAATATTTAACTTTTGGCTCTGTTCCACGTGTTCTCAATGTGATGATCAATCCTGTGATGATCAATCCAGTGATGATCAATCCTGTGATGGTCAATCCATTCTCGAAAGAAAAGGTGATCATTTCAGGTGCGTTGCTTACCGGAAGGACGGCCTACTTGTCAGGTTTAGAATCGTCATATCGAGTTGCCAAGTCCGGAATAGGGAGGGTGGGGATGGTTGGTCACATTTTCGTTCTAATAGAAAGTTTAGCCAAAGTATGAAGGCCAGAAGAATGGTTTTGACATAGAAAGATGCAGCATTCGTTGTTCTAGCTTCTTTGATATTTTTAGATTTACGCATCCATTATTTTTTTTTTCACAAACATTTTTAACAGGTGGGGAGGTTGGTCATGGACATGGGGTAGGTTGGTCACAAAACGAGTCATCTTTGCTTTACTTCTGAGACCTGACGCAATTACAGTAGTAGTCTTGTTTCATTTACAAGGTGTATATTTTGCTTCAAATAAAAATTTTTCAACTTCAATTATAAACTGTTCAGCTTTAAGTACAACAAAACTGAAAAATATATGACTTATTCAACTGAGTACTCCCCAAGACAAACGTCAAACACTAGTGCTTTCACAGCACGTTCAGTTCCTCCAAAGGTCGTGGGAACTGGGAGCTTCAAAACAATATTACTTTGAGGGACTAGAGCCTCGTCAGTTACTTATGGGAAAACAAATTTCCATGTTGGAGATTTCCTATGAAGGAAGGTCACAACATACCCCTCGCTCGTTTCTTCCTTCACTTCACCTGAAAAGTATTTTTTCTTCTTCTTGCCGACAAATGCCACAAGAACGATATCACCCACACTGATTTCTTCCTTTTTAGTTGGAATCTCATCCTTATTAGCATCAAGATCCGAGTCATCGTCCAAGACCATTTCTCTTTCACTATAAGAGCTCGTATCCGCTTCTGCGAAAAGTGCCCTTACTTCTGTAGTCTTTGCTTGATCTACTGGTGTTTCTCATCCCACTAGAAATAGGCTTCCCAATTTTTTGTTTCTTCTTAGCTGACAATTCTTCAATCAAGGCATTTTTAATTGATGTATCTGTGAGAACTTGAGATTTGTTCTTCTTTTATTTGATTGCATCAGCTTTTTTTGGCGGAGCTTTTAGATAGGGACTTGCTGCTTCTGGATTAGTAGAAGCAGGCACTAATGCCAGAGGAGCTTGAGAAGTTGTCAAACACCCTAGTTCAGCCTCTGAAAGGCTCGACCTATCTTCTCTATCAATCGTATCGGACACAGTTCTTTGTGAAATATTGGATGGCTCGGGTCTGTCGGTTACATCAGCGGCTTGGAATTCCTCCTCCCCGAACACATGGTGATCCCAGAGCCAGATTCCAGCAACCCTGAATCCAGAGGTGATATTCGTTGGAGTCAAAGCACGAAGAAAGGTAGTTCCAACTAATTCCGCAACGTCATAGATAGAAATGGGTTGTCCTGGATTCTTCGTCATCCATGTGTCACAAGCAGCATTGTAGTATGAATTGAATGGGCTGTAACAACTTCTATCTAGTGGGTGCAGTTTATGGCTTGTCTGGGGTGAAAGTTAACGCAATAATTTTGGGACTTTTTTATAAGCTCAAGTGACTCAATGGTAATATGACTGGCGTGATTGTCCATTAGAACTAGCACTGGTCTGTCAACGCTTGGCTTGCTACGGCAAATAAAGTGCTCCAGAAAAACAACGAAGTTCTCTCCAGTCATCCATCCTGAGGAATGAGAAACACCCACACTCCCTGGCGGAAATCCCTTCATCATGTGTGGGAGACACTTTAACCTTGGGAAAATCATGAAACGTGGGATTATATTACCTTGAGCTGACACAGCTGTACACATGGTAACTAGTAAGCCTCTTTCTCCAGATGTAATCCTGCCAACTTGTTTCTTTCCCTTCTCAGCAACTATTTTTCTTGGTTTCTGAACCGTAGTGGGGCCAGTCTCGTCCACATTCTAAACACCACAAGCAGCAAAACTATATTTACGCAACTGTTCGTCGTATGAGTAAAAAAAGCATTGACTACAGGTCTGTTAAAAGCAGTAGCGCTTGCAACATTTGTCGCTTCTGGAGATCTAAGAGAAAACGTTGGGTTACGCCGTAAGAAGGCCCAGAGCCAATCCTTACCAGCTGTTCTAGCTTCTTCCCAATGACATATATCCTTACCGAGTTTCTCTGCAAACTCAAATGCCAAGGTTCTAACTTCTTTTGGTGACAGTCTGTGGTGAAAATGGGATGCTCTGACAAGATATTGCTCAAGACTTTTCTCTTCTTCAGCCATGAAAACTATGCACGTTTTATACCGTGGCACAAACTGCTCTAGCTTAACTTTACTAACATCAGTTGCACTTGTACGACCTTCTTCAAAGAATTTCTGGGCATAGCGTTTTAGAGTCGAGTGGGGGATATCCATCTCGCGTGCAATGATGGCAAATTTTCCACCTTCCAGCACTTTTTAAATGATAAAGATCTGCAATTTAACTATAAAGCACTATAAAGAAAGCAACTTTAAAAGCTGTATGATTAATAATATCACCACATCCAAAACGGAAGAACATATTTTTTGTAAAGATTTTGTAAGTATTTTTGTATAGATTTTGATAGGGTATACTGAATCGTAATTGAACAAAATGTCACTTTGTCACTAGTCTTTGTCTGTAATTAATTAAAAAAGCTTTTTCCACAAAATAAGTTTTTCGAAGAAAAGTAAAGAACTCCATTAAATCAAAAATGATATAAATAAAATCAAATAATCTACCAAGCGTCAAACAACCATAAATCAGCATCGATAAACAAATGAAACCCAAAATAAACAGAAATTACAATAAATAACCGAGTCAAACTCAAAACGAGCAGAAATTAACACAAGTTGGGCTCAAAACCCCCATGCCTTCCCAAGGCCAGAACATAATTTGCACTTTACTGAAAAAAAATATAAATGTTTTTACTTTTATAAATTTAATAAATTAAATAATATTAAAATTTTGATTACTAAATATCAGTATATGTATATTAAACTGACAATGAACATTCATTTAGTGTTTTCCAGGGAAAAAGAAAACAAACTATAAAGTCTTAAAAAAAAAGAAAAGATTTAAAGTATTATTTTCTTTTTCCCTAAAAAGACTATGTCAATATAAAACGAACAGAAATTAATTAAAAAAACTTTTTCCACAAAATAAGTTTTTCAAAGAAAAGTAAAGTACTCCATTAAACCAAAAATGAGCCAAAATAAAGTCAAATAATGTAAAGATCTGCACTTTTGGAAAAAAATTGAATTTTCTTCTTTTTTTCACCCAGTGGGGCAGGTTGGACAGTGCACCTTCAAAGTGACCAACCTACCCCCCAAAAAAATGCCCAACTTCAAAAAGGGCTCACTCGATTGAAAATTGAAAGGGTGAGTGCCATTTTTAGTATTTGAAAGTGATTGTAGGGAAACTAACCCCTCTCTCACGCCGACCATTTCCCCAAACACATGCAATCAAAATTTTGAGATATCAATTTTGTCTAACGGAGTTAAAAGTTCTGGAAATTACGTCTTTGAGGATGATAACCCCCTCAGAGCCCTCAGGGCAAGAGTTGTAAGTTATGCCCTGGGGGCATATAAGGTTTTTATAGAAAGTATTGTCATAGTAACTTCAAAAAAACGCATTTGATTGGAAATTGAAAGGGCTAGTGCCCTTTTTAATGGTCGAAAGTGATTGGGGAGCAACTTACCCTGCTCTAACGCTCACCATTTCCCCAACACACCCAATCCAAATTTGAGATAGGTATTTTGTTCAGTGTAGTTGAAAGTTCTGGAAATTATTTCTCTGGGGGTGACAAACCCCCAAACCCCTCAGGGCAAGGGTTGTAAGCTATGTGCCCTGGGGGTATATAAGGGTTTTATAGAAAGCACTTGCGCAGAAACTTAAAAAAGGGTTCATTCGATTGGAAACTGAAAGGGCTAATGCCCTTTTTAATCGTCGAAAGTGATTGGAGGGTAACTAACCCCCCTCTCACGCCCACCATTTCACCAAACATATCCAATAAAAATTTTGAGATAGACATTTTGTTCAACGTAGTTGAAAGGTCCGGGAATTATGTCTTTGAGGATGACACTCCCCCCACAGCCCTCAGGGCAAGGGTAATTAGTTATGTCCTGGGGGCATATAAGGTTTTTTTTATAGAAAGCGTTGTCGTAAAAACTTCCAAAACGGCTCACCCGATTGGAAATTGAAAGGGCTAGTGCCCTTTTTATTAGTTGAAAGTTATTGGAGGTCAGCTAACCCCCCTCTCACGCCCACCATTTCTCCAAACACATGCAATAAAAATTTTGAAAAATACATTTTGTTCAATGTAGTTAAAAGTTCTGGAAATTACGGCTTTGAGGATGATAATCCCCTCAGAGACCTCAGGGCAAGGGTTGTAAGTTATGCCCTGGGGGCATATAAGGTTTTTATAGAAAGTATTGTCATAGAAACTTCAATAAAAACTCATTTGATTGGAAATTGAAAGGGCTAGTGCCCTTTTTAATAGTTGAAAGTGATTGGAGGGCAACTATCCCCTCTCACACGCCCACCTTTTCCCCAAACACATGCAATCAAAATTTGTAGATATCTATTTTGTTCAATGCAGTTAAAAGTTCTGGAAATTAGGTCTTTAAGGATAATAACCCCCTCAGAGCCTTCAGGGCAAGGGTTGTAAGTTATGCCCTAGGGGCATATGAGGTTTTTATAGAATGCGTTATCGTAGAAACTTCAAAAAGGGTTCATTGGATTGGAAATTGAAAGGGCTAGTGCCCTTTTTAATATTCGAAAGTGATTGGAGGGCAACTACCCCCCCCCATCTCACGCCGACTATTTCCCCAGACACATCCAATCAAAATTTTGAGACATCCATTTTGTTCAATGTAGTTGAAAGTTTTGAAAATTAGGTCTTTGAGGATGATAACCCCCCCCCCCACATCCCTCAGGGCAAGGGTTGTGAGTTACGCCCTAGGGGCATAAAAGATTTTTATAGAAAGCTTTGTCGTATAAACTTCAATAAGGGCTCATTCGATTGGAAATTATTAAAAAGGGCCCTTTTTAATTGTCAAAAGTTATTGGATGGCAACTAACCCCCCTCTCGCGCCCACAATTCCCCCAAACATATCAAATTAAAATTTTGAGATAGCCATATTTTCAACGTAATTGAGAGTTAAAGAAATTAGGTATTTAAGGATGATAACCCACAGTCCTCAGGACAAGGGTTGTAAATTATGCCCTGGGGACATATAAGGTTTTTACAGAAAGTGGTGTTACAGAAACTTCAAAAAGGGCTCATTCGACTGGAAATTGAGAGAGCTAGTGCTCTTTTATAGTCTAAAGTGATCGACGGGTAACAAACCCCCCTCTCACGCCCACCATTTCCCCAAACACCTCCAATAAAAACTTTAAGATAACAATTTTGTTCAACGTTGTTTAAAGTTCTGGAAATTAGGTCTTTGAAGATGACACCCCCCCCCACAACTCTCAGGGCAACGGTTGTAAGTTTTGCCTTGGGAGAATATAAGGTTTTTATAGAAAGTGTTGTCGTAGAAACTTCAAAAAGGGCTCATTCGATTGGAAATTGAAAGGGCTAGTGCCCTTTTTAATAGTCGAAAAAGATTAGAGGACAACTAACCCGCCCTCACGCCCACCATTTTCCCGAACACATTCAATCAAACTTTCGAGATAGTCATTTTTTTTCAGTGTAGTTCAAAGGTTCAGAAATTATGTCTTTGAGGATGACAACCCCCCCCCCCCCACTGCCCCCAGGGCAAAGGTTGTAACTTATGCCCTGGGGGCATATAAGGTATATATAAAAAGCGTTGTCGTAGAAACCTCAAAAAGGGCTCATTCAATTGGGAATTGAGAAGGCTAGTGCCCTTATTAATAGTCAAAAGAGATTGGTGGGCGAATGCCTCCCCCCTTGCCCATCATTTCCCCAAACACTTCCAATCAACATTTTTATATAGCCATTTTGTTGATCGTAGTTGAAGGGTCCAGAAATTATGTTTTTGAGTATAACAACCCCCCCCCCCAACCCTCAGGTCTAAGGTTTTATAGAATGCGTTGTCGTAGAAACTTCAGAAAGAGCTCATTCAATTGGGAACTGAGATGGCTAATGTCCTTATTAATAGTCAAAAGCGATCGGAGGACGAATACTCCCCCCCCCCACGCCCATCATTTCCCCAAACACTTCCGATCAGCATTTTGATATAGTCATTTTGTTGAACGTAGTTGAAGTGTCCAGAAATTATATTTTTGAGTATGAAAACCACCCCTTAGCCCTCAGGGCTAAGATTGTAAGTTATGCCCAGGGGGCATATAATGCTTTTATAGAAAGCGTTGTCGTAAAAAATTCGAAAAGGGGTCATTGGATTGGAAATTGAGAGGGCTATTGTCCTTTTTAATAGTCGAAAGTAATTGGAGGGAGAATCATCCCCGCCCCAGGCCCATCATTTCCCCAAACATTTTCGATCAACAATTTGCTATGGCCATTTTGTTCAACGTAGTTGAAAGGTCTGGAAATTATATCTTTGAGGATGACAACCCTCCTCCCTTAGCCCTCAGGACAAGGGTCCTAAGTTATGCCCTTGGGGCAAATAAGGTTCTTATAGAAAGTTTTGTTGTAGAAACTTCAAAAAGGGCTCATTCGATTAGAACTTGAGAGGACTAATGCCTTTTTTATTAGTCGAAAATGATCACAGGGCAAATATACCCCCCCCCCCATCATGCCCATCATTTCCCCAAACCCTTACAATCAAAATATTTAGATACCTATTTTGTTCAGCGTATCAGAAGTGCCAGGAAAATATGTTTTGGAGGAATAAAAAATCCCCCTAGCCCTCGGGGCAAGGGCTGTAAGTTATGACCTGGGGACATATAAGGTTTTTATAGAAAGCGTGGTCGTATAAACTTCGGAGGGGGATCATTGGATTGGTAATCCTATGCTATAGTGCTCTTTTTAAGATTCAAAGTGATCGTAGGGCAGCTACCCCTCCCCCCCCCCCACACACACACGTCGTATTGTCCCGAAATGCATCTAATATAAATTCTGAGATAACCATTCTATTCAAAATAGTCTAGATATCATATAACAAGGCTTTTGGGGTTGAAACAAACCCCAGAGATTAGGTGCAAGGATTGTAAGTTTTGCCCAGGGGGTATTTAAGGTTTTTATGGAAGGGATGGTTGTTTAGCTTCAGAAGAGGCTCAGTCTTTCTCCCTGGACAAAACTGTCAATATAAAACGAACAGAAATTAACTAAAAAAAACCTTTCCACAGCTTTTCATAGAAAAGTAAAGAACTCTATTAAACCGAAAATGAACAAAAATAGAATCAAAAAATCTATTTAGTGAGGATTTTTTTTTCTGAGGGAGTTTTACTCGAAGATTTTTTTCCGGGGTGGGGGCTTACACAAAAAAACTCGAAAAACGCATACACAATTTTGTTTATATCCATTTTTGTTACGTTTTTACGAGTCAGACGTTTTACGTTAGTACGCTAAAGCTTTTTATTGTTTTAAAAAATAAACTTGTGAGACAGATTCAAACTTTAGCGTAAAGGGCGAGGCGTTGAGGAGGGGACAGCCCCTTTCATATACAGAATAATTTCTGCTCGTTTAAAGTTTTAATGTCGCTCCTTACTTTCAGTTAAAAAAAAATAATTTAATTTCATTTCTGAACGTTTCTGAATTAATGGAGTTTTGATTTTGGCTCACCGTACATGAATAATTAAAACAAAATTAATTTTTTTTTTTGCTAAATGGCTTTCTCGAAATTTTGTTCTGACATAACTATACGAATTAACTTACATAACGAACTTATATATTCGTATGTTTTTATTACGTATATATGGGATTTCGCTCCCTAGTCAATTCCTCACCCTTTACACTAAAGTTCAAACTTTGTTCGAATCACAAACCCCTGAATCGCAAAGGCCGGTTAATTAGAACAGGTAGTTCTTTTGAAAGTTCTAAAAAAAAACTTTAGCGTAAAGAGCGAGGAATTAACTTGGGGGCGAACCCCGTCATATACGTATTAAGTTCTATTTTTTTTAAGTTTCAATTTGGCTTCTTGCTTTCAGTTGAAAAAAAACTTGTTTTTTTATTGAATTTCTGATCGTTTTTTAATAATGCTGGTAAATCTGGCGCCCCCTTCATAGGAATGTCCCTTCCCTTAAGGAAAAATCCTCCATGAAAAAATCCTCCTTCGTAAACCCCTCCTCCGACCCCCCCCCCACTAGAAAAAAACTGCTCCTGAAAACGTCTGTATACTTCCCATTAACCAATAGGCATACTATCAGAGGCAACGCTGTAGCATTGCCCCTGATAGTAAAGGCCATACGGCTCCAATGTTTTATTATTTATTATTTTTTTTTTTCCAGAGGCACTTCATATGGAAGAGGTTGTCGTAGAAACTTCAAAGGAGGCTCATTCGATTGGAAATCGAGAGTTCTAGTGCGTAGTTGATTTCCAGATAGAAAATATATTTTGAGGAGGACACTCCCCTACAACCCTCAGGGCAAGGGTTTTAAGTTATGCCCTGGGGGCATATAAGGTTTTTTATAGAAAGTGTCGTCGCAGGAACTTCAAAAAAGGCTCATTTAATTGGAAATTCAATGGGCTGGTGACCTTTTCAATAGTCGAAAATACTTTGAGGGCAACTAGCACCCCCCCCCCCACCCCACGCCCATGATTTTCCAAAACACATCCAATAAAAATTTTGAGATAGCCATTTTGTTCAACATAGTTGATTTCCAGATAGAAAATATGTTTTTGAGGAGGACACTCCCCCACAACCCTCAGGGCAAGGATTTTAAGTTATGCCCTGGGGGTTAATAAGGTTTTTATAGAAGGTGTTGTCGTAGAAACTTCAAAAAAGGATTATTCGATTGGAAATTCAAAGGGATAGTGCCCTTTTTAATAGTCAAAAGTTATTGGAGGGCAACTAGCCCCCCCACGCCCTTCATTCCCCCAAACACATCCAATCAAAATTTTGGCATAGCTATTTTGTTCAGGGTAGTTGATTTCCTGATAGAAAATAAAGGACAATTAGCCCCCCCCACGCCCATCACTTCCTCAAACACATCCAATCGAAATTTTGAGATAGCCATTTTGTTCAGCGTAGTTGATTTCCAGATATAAAATATGTTTTGAGGAGGACACTCCCCCACAACCCTTAGGGCAAGGGTTTTAAGTTATGTCCTGGGGGCATATAAGGTTTTTATATAAGGCGTTGCCGTAGAAACTTCAAAAAAAGGCTCATTCGATTGGAAATTCAAAGGACTATTGCCCTCTTTAATAGTCGATTGTGATTGGAGGGCAACTCGCCCCCCCCCCATCCCCATCATTCCCCCAAACACATCCAATCAAAATTTTGAGATAGCCATTTTGTTCAGCGTAGTTGATTTTCAGATAGAAAGTATGTTTTTGAGGAGGACACTCCCCCATAACCCTAAAGGCCAGAGTTTTAAGCTATACCCTGGAGGCATATAAGGTTTTTATAGAAGGCGGTGTCGTTAAACTTCAAAAAAGGCTCGTTCGATTGGAAATTCAAAGGGCTAGTACCCTATTTAATAGTCGAAAGTGATTTGAGGGCAACTAACCCCCTCTCACGCCCACCTTTTCCCCAAACACATCCAATCAACATTTTGAGACAGCCATTTTATTAAACGTAGTTTCAAGTTCTGGAAATTAGGTCTTTGTGGATGACAACTCCTCCGCAGCCCTCAGGGCAAGGGTTGTAATTTAAGGATTCTCCGAATCCTTCATATTATTTCTTATGGAAGGGATGCTCGTATAAACTTTAGAGAGGGCTCATTTAATTGGAAATTGAAAGTTCTCTTCACTTTTTAAGAGTCAAAAGAGATTGGAGGGCAACTAGCCCCCCCCCCCTCTTACACGCCCTAAATGCATCAGATAAAAATTTTGAGACATACATTTTGTTAAAATAGTTATAAGTTCTGATGACAAAACTCCGGTGTCGACACAGCCCACCAGGGCCCGGGGTTAGGCGTTGTAAGTTATGTCCTGGGGCATATAAACAATCAAACAATTATTAAATAAACAATCAATGCAAACAAAAATACAATAGATATTAATGTAAATTAATAAATTAATTTAGTTTTTAAATTTAATTTTCTTATGTTACTAAGTTTCAGACAATAGAAAACTAAAGGTCATAAATGCAATAAGGTTTCGATATTTTATTGTTTTTTAGTTGTGCACTAAGATTAGTGAAAACAGGGCCACCAACGGGAAGGTTGTGCACAGCGAGCCCCGTCCGCCCACCCTTTAGGATTAAACCCGACCCCCTAATATCCTCCCATTTGTAGCGCAAATGTGAGGATAGCCTTATAATGTTTTATTGGGTCTTTTTCTAAAAACTCCTCATTTTTTTGTGTACAGCCAGCCCTGCCCGCCCACCCCTTAGCATTAAACCCGATGCCCTGACGCCCGGAACCTAAAAAGTTGAGTAGAAATTTCAGCTTCCATTTTTATGAATATCCGAAATTATCTGAGGGGAATATGTTGGGGGAGCATATTCAACGGCTGGGAAATTTCTGCTGGGTGGAATTTAACGCGGGGGAATTATCAGCAGGAAAAGAAAATGTTCTTCGAGGGGGGGGGGAATTTCCCAGGGGTGGGTTTTCCAAATGTGAATTATTCAGGGAGGGTACGACTAAACCCATTCGATAATATTCTAAATTTTACATCTCAAAGTAACGGGAATAAAGAATCAGCGGTAATGTCAGAGATAGCACTTCAGGTTCCTTTAGATAATTTTGTTCGTGTATTTTGAAAAAAGACATTTTCAAAAACAGATTAATTTCATTTGTATTACTTTCTCTGTGGCTGCTCAATTGTGCATGTGAGGGGGGGGAGACTTCCCCCCACCGCTGTCTCCGCTAAGGTTTCACTTTTTATCTCAAGCCTTAAAAAGGAACGCAATGTGATAAAAGTATAACTCAAAATAACATATATAGAATAATATATGCACACAACACAGAACAATTAATAAAATTGCATATTATGAGTTGAGGCTCACCCAAACGATGGACCAGGGGGCTCACCATTCCACAATCTATGAAATCAATCCTGCAATAACTGAAAATATAAAATATTTTTGAGTATTTTAACGTCTTCCACAACTCAAACGGTCCAACATTCTACAGCCCAATGAGTCTGTTTAGTCTCCTAAATCGGGAACGGAGGAGATAAGTTAAGTTCCGCCCTGTATTGGATGAGTCTCCAACCTCACCCTCCCCCTCTCCTACTGTCTACGCTAAAGGTTTCTTCTTTATGCCAAATACGCTGCCCCCACCCCAAAGACTTTAATAAAGTAAAGTTTTGTATGGGAAAAACACATAGTAAATCTATTATAATTATTCAATTATAAGGTTAAAATACATACTCTGTGATAGATGCAAAATTGCTTTGGCAGACAAAATCTATTAAGGTTAATTCCAAACAGTCGTGATCCCTTTGTGTCAGCAAGTAAAATGGTCAAAACACCCTTATTGGAACTATTTTTTCAATCCATTCATTGTTGTCAATCGGTGTCCACAAGTTATGCAAGCTGTCTATTGTTCATATATAAGGTTTTTATCAAAGAGGTAATCGTATAGACTTGAAAAAAGCCTCATTCGAGTTAAATTGAAAGTTATATATCCGTTCTTTAAAGTCAAGAATAATCGGACAGTAATCCCCCCCCCATGCCATAAAAACTTGAAACCTTTTGCAATCAAAAACGAACAAAAATTGATTAAAAAAACTCCGAAAAATAAGTTTTTCAAAGAAAAGTAAAGGCTATTTTAAACTTAACCTCAGTATATAAAAATACCTTTCAAAATTCAAACTCAAAACGACCAGAAATTACTATTAATGAATAAATGAAACTCAAAACGAACAGAAATTAAATAAACAATCATAGCAAAAAAACATACAACAAGTAATGATATAAATGAATAAATATATCTTAAAGCGCGTAATGCTTGGATTTAATATGAAAATCAAGCTTAAAACGAAAAAAAAAGTTTGCTATTAAAGTATAAATGAAACTTAAAACGAACAGAAATTAAATATAACAATCAATGTGAACAAACATACAATATTTATTAATGAAAATGAATAAATAAATCTTAAAACGAGTGAAACTTAAATTGAATATGCAAATCAAGTTTGAAGCGAATAAAAATAACTACAAACAAGAGTTTGAGTATTGCCTCACTGCAAAAGCCTAAAACCTACTGCGTCATTAGCGCTTTACTGAAAACGACTTATATTACAAATGTTTTCTTTTGTACTTAATATTGAAAATAAATATTAAAATTACAGTAAAATTTTGAACTGATGAGCTTTCAGCAGTTAATATCATTATACATCAAATATTCAGTTTAATTTATTAGTTCTTTGCAGGATTGGTCAAGTCAAATACAGTTTTACTACAAACAAAATTAGGATACTACACCCTTCTTTAACTGTAAAAACCTAAAGCCTGCTCCGTCATTGGCGCTTCACTGAAAACGAATTACTCGTATATTACAAATTTATTCTTTTCCAATTCTTACAGCATTGAAAATGAAAATAAAAATTACAGTGAAAAAAAAATCTTGAACTGATGGATCTTTCAACAATTAATATCATTATATATCTAATATTCAATTTGATTTTGTTTATACTTTCCAAGACTGTTCAGGACTCATATAGTTTTCAGTAAGGCGCCAATGACGCAGTAGGTTTTAGGCTTCTGCAGTGAGGCGATACCCAAACTCTTGTTTGTAGTTATTTTTTATTCGATTCAAACTTGATTTTCATATTCAATTTAAGTTTCACTCGTTTTAAGATTTATTTTTTCATTTTCATTAATATATATATTGTATGTTTGTTCGCATTGATTGTTTATTTAATTTCTGTTCGTTTTAAGTTTCATTTATACTTTAATAGAAAACTTTTTCTCAGGCACGTAACGATGGGTAAGACTAAACTTGATGAAACTTATATATTTGAATTCAGCATAAAAATCTGATTCTTTTGATGTATCTATTGGTTTTTATATCTCTTTTTTTAGAGTTTCGGTTACTATTGAGCCGGGTCGCTCCTCACTTACAGTTCCTTACCACGAACTGTTTGATCATAAAAGTATATAAATATACAAGTTATCAAAATGATTATTGTTAAAAGGACTTATTGTGTTATTGTTATACACGCATTTTCATCCTTAGAAATCTCTACCTTAATGTGTTTACTTGTGACTTTCATCAAAAATTTAATGGGAGAAAGACTACTTTGTTGCTATTGTCAGAAGACTTCATTAATTGCAAATTACTTCTTTAATGTCTCAAGGACTTAATAATCAATTGCTCCAGTTTATATATTTGCATCTAGAAATTAGCAAATATGATAATCATTGTAGCAAAATAAATGCCGTTTTTTTCTTTTCAAGTTGTCTAGATCCTTTTAACTTCTTCTGAGTCTTTTTGATTACTCTACTTATGTAATGTTAGCAGGAAGGGTGTACGATAGCACAGGATGGCTGGCCCCAACCCCCATTGCACTTCCTGGCTGAAGAGTCACGAAATGAAGATCAGCACCGCCAGTTTGGATCTTGAGGGTCTAGTGCCATCATACTTACTCACTTACTTACTTTAATTATGTGATAACAAACTTGACAAACAATGTTTTCAATTATGAGTAATTTTTACCAAGTACTATTAGCCATAATTCTGCTTTTAATTGCAAGCCATAATTCCATTAATGGCTTGCGATTAAATAATATACTTTGATGATACAAAATGAACATTATACACTCTTGAACTAAACCCTCTAGTTATTATTAATTAACAATGCTTTCAGAAATTTGAGAAACAGTACTTTGAAGAATTAAAAGATGGAAAAGTAACAGCTATATCCAAATTCAACTTTGCCTTTTGTCTCGTCAAGAGTCGTTATGCTGAAGATATAAAGAATGGTATCAAATTTTTAGAAGAACTTATTGTCAAAGGTGATGAAGAAGCAAGAAGGGATTATATATTCTATCTAGCTTATGGTCATTTTAAGTTGAAGGTATAACTTTTTTTTTGTATTTGATTTTTATAATTGATTTTCTAAGATTATTTATGTTGCCCAACTTGTTCAAAATTCTGTACACTAATGTGCAGATAATTCTGCGCAGAACATAATTGAGTCTCAAGCCAGGTAGATTGAGTTAATTTTTTTGATTTTTTTTTTTTTTTTATTTGTATAGTTTTTTTTTTTTTAGCCAATCAAAACCTGTGACTAACTCTTATTGGCTGGACAGTAGCTTTTTTTGCCAAAATCTGTCGTATTATAAGGCTATAAAATATAGGTTGTATTAATAATCTATAATATACTTAAAAATTGTATTAATTCTATAATTGATAGCCTATAAATTAAGCTATTATTTTAGGCTAGCATTCAATTTGTATTTTATATTCTTTTTTTAAATTAATAAAAACACTTTTTTTTTATTATTAAGGATCATTTTGAGTATTTTCATTTCAT
This sequence comes from Artemia sp. Qi Xiang Cuo, assembly GCF_049724085.1. Taxonomy (NCBI): domain Eukaryota; kingdom Metazoa; phylum Arthropoda; class Branchiopoda; order Anostraca; family Artemiidae; genus Artemia; species Artemia sp. Qi Xiang Cuo. Next base: position 50,981,501 of record NC_142811.1, read on the forward strand.
ACTGATCAAACGTTGAGTTTTTGACGAAAGATAGCTTGAGAGGGACTTTGAGAGTGAATTTACTTTCCTGAGTTATATGGCAAAAAGTGTTTTAATCTTGTTTTGAATTTCTCAGTGGTTGGATCCAGAAAAAAAAAAAAAAAAATTAATGTTGGATTTATGGAAATGCTTTAGCTCAGTCAAATCATGTAATATGCGTATTCTGATAGTACAGGCAAACTAGATTTTGACCCCAAACAAATTGCAAGAGAAATGATTTTTACATGATGTTGTAGAGAAAAAAAAGCTTAAAAATATATCCAAAGTCGCACATTCTGGGTCGACGCAAAACTAGTTTTTTTTTTTTGCTTTTCGTGTCAATTTTTTCAGTTTTTTCTAAAAAAATGAACTGTCGGTAAATGTTCGTTTTTCTCTATATGAAGTACCGTCCCGATGTAAAATTAAAAGCTGAGCTTGAAAATGAAAGCTAATTTGATGTAAAATGTACCGGAAAAAGTTTCATAATCATCAATATGTGATTTTACCCTTCTCATCGTTGTGACCTTTTTTTCACCATACTATCAGAAGGCAACTATTCTGATATAAAATCATAAGTTGAGCCCAAAAATCAAATTAACATAATGTAGTTTCTTCTAAGAAAACCCGTTTCTTATTCATCGTTATGCACTTTTTTATTTTCATTTGACATGTTTCTTTTAGCACTTATTGTCAACTAATTCATCGATTGTTGGTAAAAAGAAATTGCAACAGAAATGATTTTTAAACCATGTTGTAGAGGAAAAAAAGCTTAACAACATATCCGAAGTTGCACATTCTAGGTCGACGCAAAACTAGTTTTTTTTTCATATCGTGTCAGTTTTCTCAATTTCCTAACAAAAAAAAAAAAAAAGTTTTGGTAATTGTTTTTTTTTCTTGAACTGAATTATTATTCCGATGTAAAAAGATGAGATGAGTGCAAAAATGGAGTCACGTTTGGTGTACGGTATTTAAAAAAGTTTCATAATCATCGATATGAGATTTTTACGCTTCTCGTCGTCGTGACCCCCATTTTTTTTTACCAGACCATCTTTCGCTGGCTAATATGTCGGTTTTGAGATCTAATATTTAGTTAGCCTGAATCCTATTGTCGCTGGCTCCATCACCTAATAGGTCGGCCTAAAAAAGTGATTGCAAGATGTTTATTAAAACATTAAAAATATTAGAAAAGGGAAATCATCCCTGAAACTAGTTTTCAGCGGCCGACATTTAAAATCCCTCTTAGAACAAACTATTATCAACACACTGACTAGTCTTCACAACTGATAAATTTATCGAAATAACTTCATGAACATTTGAAACACAGAATGAAACTCCGACTAGTATTCACAACTTATTCTTTTGATTCAGATATCTAAGCTTCGACGTTCTCTTCATAGTTATAGCTTTCGATTCTTCGAGAGTTAGAACATGCTGTCCCTTTGCACGTTTTACAGGCTGCAGTGCAAGCTAAGCCGTTATTAAAGAAGCAACATCTCGTTGAACTACATTCCAGTTGACAGGAACACTTCACGATTTTCAGAAGCAGACAAGGGGCTGGTAGGACTTCAGTAATCAATGGATACAAGAAGTAATCTTTATTTTTCCAACCCCATTCCTCGGCTTTAAGTTCAGAATCCGGATCTCTATTCCACACCTGAACTTGGATGAAAACCCTGTAACTGTAGAATTTAGCCGCATCAGAAGTTGGTGGTAACTGTTCTGGGTGGACCAACGTGCTAGCAGTAGTCACCTTCTGTTTAAAAACTTCCCTGCCGAGTTCATTCAGATTTCCCCCTTTTGATGAGCCCTATATCATGAGCAGAGCGTCTTCTCCAGCAATCCTTACTTCCTCCTTTGAAGCTGACTTCAGCCTGAAGACTGCAGCTGATGTACGAAAATCGGCATCTGTCATTAGCCTCTTCAGAGCAAGGCCTTTTCCCATATTGTGAATCCGTGAAGTACAGTAACAGCCCAAGATGGCGTGAGCAAAAAGAATCAGATGGCACGTCTCTTGGCTCAGCTTCTCTTTCAATTTGTGAATATCCCATATTCGGGGAGCTTTATTCGACTTTGTCTTAAATGCAAAGAACAATTTCATGCTAGATAGGTCACTATGATAACATAATAGAACCAAAAGATCAGTGTCATCTCCATTCAGTGTCGTAATACCGGGAAGAATCAACAGCAGCTTATACAATTGGGACATCTGCATCACATGGTGCCTGGACTACGACGAAGCCCTTTGATCGGAGATAAACAGCCAACGCGCAGATAAACCTGGCCTTGTTTTTCTCGCAGGACAAGAACTCATCTTTTTTTACCTTCAACTGCATATCTAATGTGAGGAAGATCTCACGGCCGATTATACGACTTTTCTTCGACTGGGCCATATCCTTTTATGGTAGCTCTGTCATCGTAACCGTCGAACACAATAGTGGCCGTTGGATACTTTTAGGTCACGTAAGTAGCATAATGGTCAAGGATTTCGGAGTACCGTTCGTTTTTGGCCCATGGAATTCTGTGCAGAAGAGCTTCACCGTCGATGATATATCGGATGCCTTTGGAAAGAGGAGTAGAGTGCTCCTCAAGATTACAAGCCTGTGATATAACCTTGACAAACTCTGGCTTGTTCGGAGACCGGAGCATGCAAGAACTGTCAAAAAGCGATGCTGAGTAGAAACACAGTTTGTGTTGACAGTACTCAGATTCCGTAGGATTGATCTGCCTCTTTGCTAGCGTGACGAACCTCTGAAAAAGGAGAGTGGAGTCCAGTCTTTTCCAATCTCAACCTGGATTCTGCTTTGAAGTAATTTGAACTGCCTGTTGTTTTCGTCGAAACACAAAATCAGTGACCAGCTTTCCAGACATGGAGTCAATGATTTTTAGGCCTAAATCTCTAGGGGAATCAGCTTTGGCATATTCGTTGGCTGTCAGACCGTTGTTGATGTTTCTTAGTTGAAGATCCCCATTAAGTGGTGATCCTTTTTCTAGGAAATCGATAACGATCTGGGTGTCTACAGTCTCTTAGCTGTCGGTTCGGATGTTTCCTTATGCTGTTCACTAGTTCCATAGAAAACCTGTTACATACCCTCCATCAGAATATATAGTGCAGAGCAGATTGGTTGAGACAGAACCCATAAAGACCTTTGAACCTCTGTCATACCACTTCCATCGGTAAGGCCACCGGTCTTTTTGAGACAACGCATGAGCTCTCAATGACAAGATCCGTGGAAAGCCCAGCCCAGAATCTATCAGAAAGTCTGACCGCATGCATCCCATTCTGGAAGGCTTGATAAATGACAGGATGGGTTTCTTGGAGCTTGACCATTCGCTGGATGTAAAGCTGGCAGGATTTTGTTTAATTGTTGTGCCTAGATGCCGCCAGAAAAGGTAGCATGTCAGAGGTAGAATTTAATTGGAGATTTCATGACCCAGATCCTTCGGCTCTTAAGAAATTTCGCAGTACGGATACCATATCGCAGCATTACAAACTTGGACAGCCTAACGTTAAGGGTCATCTTTTAGCACAAGATGTTTTTCAAGGCGCGATTATCTTCTCAGTAGATGTCTCTGTGAATAGATAAAACAGTACTTTGATTTAAATTTTCAAGAATTTTACTACGTACGGTTGGACACATTAGTTTACCATTTTAGACTTTAGATCTTTGGTTGAAATGATGACACAAACAAAAATGATCTCTTACCTTTAAATATCAAGTCAATGGGAAAGGAAAACATTCGCAGTAAAACTTTTTTAGCTTGTTAGGTGGCAGATATATCGAATGACTTTTTTTACCTACAGATGGCAAGATATCAAACACGGGCATTAACGTGACCTAATAAATGATTACTCGGGGTAATTTTCAATTGTGACTTTCAGCTTACGGCTTTATTCGGGAAATCACTTGGACAAAGCGTGGGATGAAACGTTGATATTACTTATTGCATTCGAAGGGTATGAAAGTGGTGTAGTTGCCTTCTGTGCTTTAACTGGTCTTCTAAACGAGCCAACCATAATTTATCAGCCCTTTTTTTTTTTTTTTTACCAACAATCGATGAATTAGGGGACAATAAGTGGTAAAAGAAACATGTAAAATGAAAATTAAATAAAAAAGTGCATATTGATGAATATGAAACGGGTTTTCTAGTAGAAATTACATCCGGTTAATTTGATTTTTGGGCTCAGCTCATCATTTTATGTCAGAATAGTTGCCTTCTAATCGTATGGTGAAAAAGAGGTCACAACGGTGAAAAAGGTAAAATAACATATTGATGATTGGAATTATTGATTATTGATTTATGGAATTATTGAATTATTGATTGGATTGATGATTAGGAAATGTTTTTCTGGTACATTGTACATCAAATTTGCTTTCATTTTCGGGCTCAGCTTTTCATTTTACATCGGGACGGTACTTCATATGCCTATATAGAAAAACGAACCTTTACCGACAGTTCGTTTTTTGTAGAAAAAACTGAAAAAATTGACGAGAAAAGCAAAAATAAACTAGTTTTGCGTCGACCTAGAATGTGCAACTTTGGATATGTTGTTAAACGTTTTTTTCTCTACAATATCATATAAAAATCATTTCTGTTGCAATTTGTTTGGGGTCAACCCATATTCTTGGCTAGTTTCCCTGTACTATGAGCAACGATTTCCTCTGGAAGGCGTTTACTCATACAAACGTTACTTAGTTTCCTTAGCTTTATTAAAAGTTTTTTTTGGGGTGGGATGGGTTTTCAGGCTATTGACTATAATTGTACCAATTTGACTGAGTCAATACAAGTAAAAGTGAAGAAAATGTTACAAAAACTTTATCTGTAGCTGATTTTAATGCTCTAATCATCTGGTGGAAAAAAGGGTTGTGTGTTCAGAATTCTATTGTCAGTAAGCCTAATGATAATTAATTTATTCATTATTATTTTCATTTCAAGACAACAGATAAAAAAAAGTTGTAAATAATTTATATGCTTTTAAGTGTAGAACCGCCTAGTATGTTACCCTATTTTGTGTATTGCAAGCATTTTAGGAGCTAAATAAGTTGTTATCTGACATTTAGGCTGAAGATAATAGTAGTTCATTAGTTTGGGAGAATTGCAACCTGTATCATATAATTAATGATAAGTGAGCTCTGGAACACACCCAAGGTTAAAATTAGTTCTGGTCTGCTTATGCTGTTGAGGATAAAAATGGTCCTGAGCTTGTAGTTCTAGTAATTCTATACATGAAAATAAAAAAAAGGATTTGTATTGAAAAAGGACCAAAAATGCTTTGACTAATTTGGCGAGAGAAGCTAATTTGGCTAAGTGTATACAAATATGTACTTAAGCCAAGTGTATTATCCATACCCAAACCCTTTAGCAACTACGTCCTAGATTACCCTTATTGAAAGATTGGCACATTAAATAAAATTCAGTAGTATATTTTTTTTTTAATTCTCCATGGTTTTATGGACTTTGTCGATTAAACTTCTGACCAGGCAAGTTATCTCAGTTTATATTTAGTTTTGGCCCCAATCATTTAGCCGACAATTTTCCGGAGAATAATTAAATTAATTTTTGTTAATTAATAATTAATAATATTAAATTAAATTAAATAATTAAAAAAATATTATTAAATTAATAATTAAATTAATAAATGAATTTAATAATTAAATAAATTAAATTAATTTCCCACTCTCATGGTTTACTTGTCCATCAAAATCCTCACAGCTCTAAGGATTTACAACTTATTATTTTGTTAATTAAATTCTTCAAAAAAGACAATAATAGTTAATTTCTTCTCTCCTTGACAGTAGTGTAGGGGGACTCAATACGTTCTAGGATCATCCTAGCTCGTCCAGTAATATGTTTGTGTGGCTAAACTGTTTAAAATTGGCTGGACGGTCTTGCTATAACTTGTAAAGCATGGATAAGATATCCGAATGAACGACATAAAACTAAAAGCCGACATCTTCTTTCTCAGAAATCTTAGAAATGCCATTAAACTTTTCACGCTTTTTGCTGAAGACAGATATTAAGTTTTAATGAAACATTAGCCACTTGTCGTATGCTGATGATTTTTTATTTTCGGACAATTTAATATCAATGCAGAATGCAATTAAATATTACATTCGCATCTACGGGAGATATGATTAGAGATTGAATCTACTAAAACAGAATTCCTAGTGGCAGACAGTAATAGTTTTTTTCAGTATCATTCAATTAGGATGGGATCACTGAATATTTTAAATAAAGATTCCATTAATTACCTTGGGTTGCCTTTTGGCCCGAAAATTAAAGCTACGTGGGAGTTGGCGATATCGTCTGTAATGGGAAAACTTAGCAAAACTCATGGCCTGCTATTGAGGGTGAAAGGTCGTTTTGATAAAAAAAAAAAACTTGCTATAATTTATGATTTTATGTTTGTGCCTCACAATTTTTTCGTCGTTGAGGTTTTTAAGTAAAAGTGATGAAAAGCGTATCCACGTGTGCTTTTTCCGGTTTTGTAAAAATTTTTTTGGAATTCCACTATCGTTCAAAAATAGGTATATTATACGAAAATTCGGAATATTTGATATTACTGTTAAAATGGATCAAGAATGCGACCAATTTCTTAGACGATCTAGAGAACATAGAATAAATATCCCCTTTATTATATATTCATGAGTTATTATGAGCTACTTATTGCCGTCCTTTTCGTTAAAAGTGTAATTTTGTATTCTCAGTATTTTTTTCATTTATTTCCTATACTCCTCTATGTACATCCATGTATGTATAGAGGGCGTAAATAAATTATTCTTATTATCAGACAGTGCGAATTTTGGTTTTTCGATTAGTAGCAGAATTCTCTGTTTTAAGTTCAGGAAAGGCTAGTTCCTAGAAATTTTCTGTTATAATTTCTAGGAAAGCGGTAACAATCAGCTCAATGGAGATATCATTTGAGTAGTTTGTCAGCCTTGGCAGTATCGCTTTGATCGTGCTGCCTGCTTTGTTCGATTTTTTTCGTGCTGCCCGCTTTGATCGAAACCTTGCCGATACAGGGACGTAAAATTCCATTTTCTTTTCAATCAAATATGAAAGCCAAGCCATAGATTCTCAATAGCTCTCGACGGTGGCTAATCTCCTGGTAGAATTCGCTTATAGGCCCATTGTCTTTGAGACTGTAAGTGGGCGCTGAGGCTTACAAAATGATTTAATGTATCGAATCCCCTTAAAATTAACGAAGCATTTCAAATAAGCTGAACACCTTTTTTAATTGAATGGTTTGCATACAATTTTCAGCCAAGAAAGATGAGTCACTGGAATCTAAACCGTATATATTAGGGATGGTTTCGGATATGGGCTTAGACTGGTAATTAATTAATAATTAATAGTGGTAATTAATAATTTTATCGAATATGACTATTTCCGACACAAATGATAATTTATATTAGTATTTAGCGTGTTTGGTCAAAATGTCTTCTAAAAAAAAAGTTCGGCGTCCTAAGCTAATCTTTTCCTTCCCTTTTTTTATTTTCTTCTCCATCAATTCTGTTGTGAGAGCAACGATTCTTCACTGTTTGCTTGGCAAAGTAAATTGTCCGTACGGAGGGGGATTAGAAAAAAAGGCAATTTCCTCTGTTTTAAACAAAATTTTTAAGTTGAATAATTATTTCATTAACACTTGTTTTCTTTATGAAATGATTTTGTTGTTTTAATGTTTTTCGTCTACCAACAAAAGAAAGGCGTGAAGAGATTATCAGCTCTTAAAAACAAATAAATATGATAATAATAACAAATAAATTAAAATATGTAATAATATACAAACAAATATAAGTATAACAAATATTTAAACAAATATATAACAAATTTAAATAACAGTTCGAATAATAAGTAATAAAATTCAATAAAGACAATAAACAGATACGGAAGAACGTAAATAACTGTGAAGCCTGGAACTTTCTTTAAGTGAGGGAAAATCAAAGCAGGATATTTTGCATATTTCTTTTGTATTTTGTTTATCAACTATAAACATTCAGACTAAAGCAAATAAACTGACAAAGAACATAAAATAATTTTTGAAGAACATAAAAATTTCTTCTGTTTTAAGCATAATTTTTCAGTTGAATAATCATTTTATCAGCACTTTTATTTTCTTTAAGAAATAATTTTATTATTTTAACGTTTTTCGTTTATCAACAAAAGAAAGTTGTGATGAGATTATCAGCTCACAAAAAATAAATATAATAAAAAATATGATAATAACAAATTGAATGTGAAAAATATTAAAGTATGTAATTATATACAAGCAAATATAATTATAACAAACATTTAAACAAATATATAATATATTTAAATAACAGTTCAAATAAAAACAAATAAAATTCAATAAAGACAATAAACAGATAAACAAGAACTTAAATAACTGTGAAGCCTGGAACTTTCTTTAAGGGAGGGAAAATCAAAGCAGGATATTTTGCATGTCTCTTTTGTATTTTGTTTATCAACTATAAATACCGTATTTAGACAAAAACAAATCAACAGTAACAGAACATATAATAATTTATTAATTTTGCAAAGAATAATAATAAGTTTTGTAGTTATTTCTCAGTTTATAACTCCTGTATCGCATAGATGCTATTCAATCTTTCCTCTGAAGGGGACCAAGTACCAGTACAGCTCACAACTATAGAAAACATATTTTATGAAATAGAAGTTTTGAAGTTTAACCCAGGCGTGTATATTGATAGGGTCTTTAAATTCGTCCCCTCCTAAAGTTTAAAGATTTTAATGAAATGTCGAGCAATTTTATATTTGTTCTGTATAATTTGACTTCTTAAATTTGGGCTAGAAATGGATAATAACTAACTGATAATGAAATTTATTAGCAAATTTATTTAATGTATGCAAATTATTAGCAAATTTATTTAATTTTGCAATGTTATTGATAGCAGTTTTCATTTAGGATTACCCTAAAGCCTTAGAATACACTGAAACTCTATTAGCAATGGAGCCAAACAATCGACAAGCTATGGATATGAAGACAAACATTAAGAAGAAAATGGAAATAGGTAAGCCTGAGTATTCAATATGGAAATAGTAGGATATATAAAAAAACTTTATAAAATATCCAGGCTTTGGAGCCAGGGCCTTTGATTAAACTTAACTGTTGGGCCCCTGGTCCATTTATTTATCTGATAAATGTCTTTTTGTTCTTTTGTATGCCCCTTTTAGTATATTTAATTCTTTTCCCCTTTTTCCACGAGAATCTTTTCACGTCTTGAATGAATAAGCCAGCTAATAAAGATAAACAGAAAAATTCAGCTGGACAGTGATTCATCTTCAAGCCCGACCCCCGGTAAGGTAGGATTGCCTAATCTTCCTTTAGTTTGTTAATGGTTCATTGATTGTCGTGAACTGTGCAGTTATGGCCTTGGTCAGAATGTCAAAGGGATACGCCAGCTTAGAAGTCACAGTTTTCGTTTGTGCCCTGTTCTTAGTTAGGTCTTTTTTGTTGGTTCAAGTTAATAGTAAGTTTCTTACAATGTACTACCTACATTTGTCTCCTAGCCTAGATTTTGGAAGGTTAGATGCGATTTTTGTTTTAGGAGAATTCGTCTCCTATTTTGTTGAGGGATATCCCCGAGGTTTTTGAGTATAGATAAAAGTTACCCTTTCGGTTGTTCCTGTGGGATAACTCTCCCAAAGCCTAGCACCGAGTTCGGCGGTAGTTAGAAAATAGGTATTCTGATGTCAAATTTGAAGGGACAATGGGACCCGTTCTACTTCAACATCTTGCTACCCTTCTTTAAAATTAATGTCTTGTAACGTGGTGCTTTGCGGTTACTGAACCTGAGTTAACTAACGGAAGTCCTGTCAAGGGTCCAATCTAAAAGGGTTGCTAATTTGTGAATTTTTTTTAGTGTAAACAAACAAAACGAGTCTGCAATAGCAAAAATATGTTCCATTAAAAATTTTGATTGATTCTTTACTCTCCTGCATACACCTCTGACAATTTTTTTACAGGGGGCATTTGTGGGTTTGGGATTGATGAGGGTTAAATTTATAAATTTTTTACTTCAATCGTAATCTTTAGATCCTTTTCTACCCTCTGCCTAGTTGCTGAAAACAAAATTTCCGTTGAATTTGTATAATTATTAGATACTGGTGCGTTATACGGACACTTTTATATACAAATGAGAGACGAAACCCGCCAGACTGGTTATGTTCAAGAGACCGCTATTGAGAAATGGAATGCAAAAAGTATTTTTCATTGTGTTTACGATATTTAAACTATTGTTTAGGGGGGGGGGGGGGGAAGGTACCTAGGTTAGGTTAGGTTACGTATTTAATATATGGTCTGCTTTACCCCCCCCCCCCGAAGGTGCAAATATATAGCCCAATTTTGTTTTTATAAACTATTATGTATTCATCCTATTTTATTTTATTTCATTAGCGTTAACCAAACTTGACTTTTTAGAAGTGTCCTTATAATGCACCGGTACCAATTATTATTTTGAAAAAGCTTTCATGTGAGAAAACCTGTTTTTCAATGTCAGTTCTGTTCGTTTCTAACACCGTGAAGTTAACCTAAATATGTGGCACGCTACGGGCCTCTCAAACTCTACTTTTTAAATGGAAATTCTCTATTTGCTTTTCGGAATAAAGTATAATTTTCCAAAATAGAGTGGCTGCCCCCCTCTGGAACTTCAAATTTGCAGTAGATATTAACAAGAATTTTTCGTATGTTGGAATTTTTCTGTAGGTTGTTCACTGGTTGGAAAAGCTGGAAATAAACAGAAATTTCCAAATATTGTTTCTGATATCGATATTTACATTTCGATATTGAATATTGATTTTTGTCCGATATATAGATAGGAAACTGGCCCGCGATTGGCAAGTTTTGACTTTTTTAATTCTCCAGGAATTGATTCAGGCGATAAGAAGATGCTGAGTATGCCAAAGCATAGGTAACTCATTCAGTACCATTTTTTAAAACGACAGTTAGAAATACTCCACCACTTTTCCACCTGGATACCTCTCTATCCAAGTGGTCACAAGTGCCAAACCTGGGCCACCCTAGTACTGGTTCGGTTGTCTCTTGCTTGCGTTCGGCCACCTGACAAAAGAAACAGAAAATTGGCCAAGGAAACATTAAAACTTGTTTTACGGCTACAAAATTATGAAAGAAGATAGGCAGTATAAAAAACTACAAAATCAATTTCAGTAAGGTTTAAAAAAACTAAAGAGTATTAATTTCAAATTATAAATTGACTGATCAACATCAAAAGTAAGCCGCTCCACTAATCTTGATGTTCCACCTGTCAGTGGTTGTAGCTTTATTTCAACTTTCTTTAATTCACTATCCGTCTCGTCAGTTAGTGCAAAGTCTCATACTTTAGTCTCGTTCAGAAAGTGGACCTTAAGTTCTTCAGTTGCTACTTTTTTGATAATGATAATATAGTGAACAGATTCCCTTTCTTGCTCTTCAGCTCAAACAGATTGCAATAACAAGTCTTGACTTTCTCAATGTTAAACTGAAAGTTGCTGGTAGGGGGCTCGTCTTCAACGTCCATACTGAAGTTGGAAGAGTTGTTGTATACATGCCTATCTACGTCAGAATCGTCACTCTGGCTGATACTCTTGTTATAAGAAAAATGTCTTTTGCCTTATTCTTTTTTCATGTCTGTGGCAATCTTTTTTTTATAGGCAAGGGTTTTTCCGGAAAATACAGCTTTTACAACAGAAGAAGTGCATTCTTTCACAGGAATGTCAGTGAGCGCTCCTGACTTTTTCATATTATTTGTCCTGTTGCTTTTTCGTGGTGATCTTTTTGGAAAGGGATTTGCATGGACAATCTCTTTTAGCGAATCATCTGCTGGCTTTTGCTTCTCATTTAGAGATAGAACCTATGTTGTGTCCGTTTCAGGGTCTATATTAAAGAAGGAGTATAAATGTCGCACAGGGCTTCCGCTGAGCACAGAAACCTCCCAAGTAAGTGTTTCACTAGATGCGGTTGGCATTCTGTCTAAGACATACGACGAGAGGAACTCATAATCCTTGAAGACGTTTCTTTTGTTGGGGTAGACCCCATTGGCTCTGAATCCACTGATTATATTCTCGGGAGTGAAAGTCTTTGGATATGCTTTCCCCTGCAGCTCAGCAATGTTTATGCACTGATATAGTTTTATGTTTTTGGGCAGTCATAAAACTTGCGGCTTCTTGATTATAGTAAGCATTAAAAGACCCCATGACTGTCCTTTCTAGAGGCTGTAGTTTGTAAGTGGTGCGAGAAGGGATAGTTAAAAATACAACACCATTATTTTTAGCCAGAGCAAGCAATTCAATGGTGTACCGACTGATCTGGTCGTTTATTTTCAGAAGTACAGGTGACTCTTTTGAGGGTTTGACTTGATTGATAAAATGCTGTAAGTAAAGCAAAAAATGGAAGGCAGTCATCCAGCAAGAATTTGTTTCGAGCCGATCATGATGGTTCCTGGTAAAGCTCCCTTGCGTAAACTTTCCGGACATTGTTTTCTGTGGGAAATAGCACTGCTTGTACAAACACAGCTCACTTTTGAACACCTTTTTACGGCATGCCCCGGGTATTGTGGCCGTACCTGGGATTTTGCCATCCCGCGGGATGAAAAAATGCTAACAGCAAACCAGTGAAGATGGTACGTCTCAAAAGCTGCCAAAAGACAGACAAGTAATTAGAGAATACAACGTGAGTTTATGGCTTTTCTAGTATTCGTAATTAGGCGTAGGCCTTCAGACAAAAATTGAACAAAATTACAGATTTAATCACCATAAAGCGTGATCCAATCTGATATTTTTGGTAAAAGTATTAATCAAGGCCTGACAATTTAACATATACACTGCCATCTGTCAGAGCTCTTATAATCCACCAGATGTCCCAATAGTTTTTTATATTGAAATTATTTGCTTTGGTTAAATTTTTGTGGGCCGTGCTGATCGTGGGCTAGTCTTCCCTATACCAAGTTTGATATTTAATATTGCTCAACTTTAAACTTTTGATTGAATTCTTAGAACAAGAATCTGTTATTTAAACGTAACGTGATTTGTGTCAGATCGCTTTTATGGTGTTTATGTTTTCTGGGAATTGGAAGTAGGATAGTGAGTTTATTATATTATAGTATTGCCGGAAAAGTAGAACATGGAAAATGCTAGAGGCGAAATATACGAATGACGAGTTTCTAAAGAGCTATGTTAAAAGGACCTCGGGAAGTATTTATAAGCCCCCACACCTCTATCACAGAATCAACGCCCCCCCCCCTAGACAAGATGCTGCCTACACCCATGCTTAGGTATCTTCTTCACCTAAAATTATCCATTTGTGAATACCATAGTACATCAAAGTCACTTCTGAGACTGGGAGGCCATATAAAACTGCTTCAGTAGGTCTCGGAATGTTTTTCATTATAACATATCGGCTCTGTTTGGACTAAAATTGCAATTTCACAGGACAAAATTCTAGAATTTGGTAGTTTCTTGTAGTTTAATCTCTTTTCATTTATTAAAAGAGTGCTGGGTCTTTGAGTTCTTATTCGAATGACCTCTCTTTCAATAACCAAAAGCTGTGGATTCGATTTGTCAACTTGTAAAAAAAATGGAAGATTTCGTGTTTTGTTCAAAGTGGCTGTAGGGCACTTGTACATGTTGAATTTAATTGTATAATTAGTATCAGTGTTGCTCCCCTTTTTGGTGGAGTTTAGCCCTATTGTCTAAAAATAATTAACTTTCTATATGCAGATATTTTTTGATGAACAATTATAAAATTATCTAAATAGACACATTTAAAATCAGCATATATATAATAGATTTTTTTGTTTCATATGTTGTTGCAGTTACTTCAGTCTATAGAGCTTTGGTTACCATTGACAGGGTTGCCCTGTACTTACAGTTTCTGCTGCGAAGCTTTGGCCACCACTCGCTTCTTCAGTCTTGTTTTTTTTTCAGATTCAATTTCAATATTTGTATAAAACGCCATTAATAATCTTTGAAAAAGAACATCCGTAAAAGTCTTTCTCAGGGGGGGAGGGGAGGGGTCTGAGATATCAAAAACAAATTTTAAATTTACCATTCTTAAGGTTTACAAGGTACATTCTTTTGAACAAATTTTCTTAAAGGAACTACTGAAAATATTTCTGTATTAAGCTATCACCCTGTTGTACGTATTTTAAAAGCTTAGTCCTAAAATGCTCCTAGGAATAAAGAGAGATTAGTGTTAAAATCAAACCTTCCTTCCCCTTCCTTCAGTATTTATATGATGGCTCAATGAAAATTAAAGGATTTGGACCTACAGGAACTACACCTACATAGACATGGCTTATTTAACTAGCCTCACTCATTGACTATCTGTCAACTGATGAAACATTTGTCTTGGCTGAATGTAATAATGATGTAAATCGAAGCATATTTCCAGAAATTTATTTTGATTAGGGCGAGGGGTGATTTACGAGCTTGACCAGGAATACGCTACAGGAACATGTGTTGATGGCTGTATGTTGATTAATTTTACCCCCTAATCGTTTCCTGAATACAAATTCTGATTGCTCCCCCCGTGTCTATCCAAGAAATATACAATTAATAATAAAAATATGGACATTTATAGAGTAAGCAGTAAGTTCTAAGCATCAGTTCCAAAAGTAAGCAGCAATCAAGCGCGCTGTTCACGAGCATCACCAACCACATAAAACAGAGAAAAATATAACTTGTGCATCGTAAAATTTCGTGTGCGTACCGGATTAAATAATAACGTTTTAAATATTCCCTCCATTTCCGTGTTTAAGAATGGTATTAGCTGTTTTAATTTGAATCCGTTTTCAAGTCCTTTAATGGGCTATAAACTAATAGTAAGCTTATTTTCTTTAGATGGACTAAAGGGGATGGCCCTTGCTGCTGGTGCTGTGGCTGGGGTTGGTGCAATTATTGGTCTGGCTGTCAGTTTGGCGAAGAAGTAAATCAACATTCTGGCTTTATATTGACAAATTTATGTTTTTATTCTTTTAAATATTTGCTTCTTATTTATGATTAAACGAAATTAGTGAAGGAACGTAAGTTTTTTGGGTCAGGTAATTCTCGAATAGTATTGAATAGTATTAGGCTAACTTTTTACTGGCTTTGTCTTGTTGACGATTTTTAGTGTCAGTTATTTGTAGTCTTTTTCGTGTGGTTTTTACTAATTTCTGATAAGTGTTTCACAAAGATAATCTATTTTGCAACAGTTAAAGATTAGATGACAATTTTGTTTATTTCGTTGTGACCAATGGGGGGAGGGGTATTTCCGCCCCCTCTAGATTTTTATTACCCCCTGGATTTCTAAAAATATCGCTGTCTTTGACCGAGGGGGAGACAGCACATTACACTAGGCCTGTCCCTTAAGGAAGAGGCGACACGTCTTGAACTACCTTAAATGATCTCTGGTCCCTGGCACATGATCGGCTGAATTGGAGGTTTACCTTTGCTACTTATGCGCCTTTAGGCGTTGGAAGATCCAAGTTAAATAAGTAAGTCATTGCTAAAGAAACTGGTGCTTTTTCTTTGCTCCTTTCTTAGTAGTAATGCGAGAAAGTTGACCCACGACAAAAAGTTATTTTCGAATAAGTGACATGGAACTTTCTTTTTGTTTTTTTCTCTTTTGGTCGACATTTGTTGAAGAACTGAAGAAGGTTATGTCGCATCAGCTTTCTTGTATAAAAATTTGTCCGTTAGATACACCTTTTTGGAAATTTTGAGAAAAGGGCCACTTCTTTGTTAACGTTCATAACTGAAAAAATTAGATAATGACTCCCCTCAAAATTAGTTAAGAATGAGTTGTTTGAAAGAACAAACTGGAAGCCTTTCTCCTCCATCCCTCAATCCCTTTCCCTCCGATCCTAACTTTTTCAAATGGGTGCACTCTTTGAACCAGAGTCACGCATAAATTTTCGATTCTTATCAGCCAAGATGGACAAATGATGCTTACCTTCTCCCGCACCAAATCTATTGCTAACTTTTTAGCAGAAAGACAGGGCACGTCGCACCATGTTTGAGCTAGAATCACACAATAATTTCAAATCTATATGACTGGGAAAAAACACCTTACCCCAAAATTTTAGCGAATAGATGGCCATCAGCCCAAACGTTCAAGAATTTTTAGTTAATATGATTAGGGAGCACATAAGTGTCCATACGCCATCACTTGCTCAGGAAGGTCCTGATTATTTTTTCTAATTGTCCATGGCCCCTGTAGTACTCAACTACCCAAATCATTTTCTTGTCTTTGCAGAAACGCAGGTATGCTACAACTTTACTGAAGTGAAATCATGTAAAGTTTCTTAATTTTTTATTCGTGGCATACAGTGGACTCTAGGTACCTCCAAAATCCCCCCTCCTCCTTTCAAACCCCTTTTTAGAAAGATTTGCATGTCGTACATTATTTGCACCAGAATTACGCTAGGGGTTTTGATTCGTATACTTATTGTTTCTATAACAGTTGTTTATAGGCACTAAATAAAATCGTTTCCGCCTTTAAATACAGATGAAATGTATAATAGGTTTTATACTTTAAGCGAAATTAACGTAACCTTAAATTTTACATGCAATAATTTTTGCGATAGATTTTGCGATAGATTGCGTGAGGTTTTATGTTTTGGGAGAGTAATAAAGCTTTAGCTTGAATAAATGGTGTATTCTGAAACATAAAATATTGATGGCGTGCCACCCTAAAGCCATGGATGGCAATAGAGCTACCCTAGCCGAGTTGATGGCACGCTGTATTTACAATCCTTTGTCCTCCGGGACAAGGTTCAAGCCCAAGTGTCGCCAATTCTTTAGCTTAAGCATACAGTGTATTTTTGAGACCATCTTCTGGGAATATGCCGTCATTTGTTTAGTTCTTTTGTTTGTTTGTTCTTTTTGTATAAAATTTATCTAAATTAGGAAAAGTTACAAGATAAAAAAATATTCAATATATTTGTTTAGCAACTACTACTTCATTTTGTCATTTAACAACACAAACAGATAAAGTCGTCACAGAGCTGTACTTAAGTCAATAATCCTTATCTTAAATTAATTTTGTTTTATATTATATTAAACGTTTATTAGTGAGAGGTCATTTCCAAATATGTCTTTTTAACCGGGCAAGTATAATTTTCTTAATTTCTAATTTTAATTTCGTTTTTTGCACAAACATGAATACACGATATCAGTGCTAATTTATTTATTTTAACCTTTTTTTTTAAATAATCTATGAAGTGCAGCTGTTCATACTGAACATAAAATTCATAGGGTTTGTTCTGTTCTGTTCATTCGGTCTTCTCTTTCATGTATCTAAATTAAAAATGATTTTTATTAATATCATTCTGCACTAATAATTAGGACCTGGGGCGTGCCGAGACTCATTTAATTGGGGGGGGGGGGGCAATCTTTGTAAATTTTACCGAATTGATACCTGATTTATGCCGAATTTTCAGCATAAATCAAGAATCTCGCTAAATTTCGGCCTATTTTTCAAAATTTATGCCGAAATTTTCGCCTTCGGTGAAAATTTTACCGAATGCCAAAACCATTGGGGGGGTGGCGTGCCCCCCCCCCTCGGGACGCCCCTGATCAGGACTCGGTAATTCGGTATATAGTATTCTAAGTTGGATAAATCTAGCTTGCCGTTTGTGCTGTCTTCTGCAGTAAAGTTTTGATGTTCCTTGGAGCAAAATAGTAAAAAGCAAATTTTGTGACAATCCGTTTGCAAATAGAATTAAAAATAAGAGGAAAAATAATTGCCAACTGTTTAAAAATAGAAGCTACTTAAATATTTGATTTTTCACAGATATGGTTTATGTCCATCCTCATTCTGGACTTGGGACAAATGACTGATAAGAGGGCTTATTTATTTTACACGCATCACTTTTAGCGTCAGTTGTCTCTCGGGGTGACAATGAAACTATTTACTCTGGTGCTTTGCATCACAGCTGCGCTTGCGCAGTACAACTATGATGAAGCGTTGTCAGCTTCACTTCTTTTCTACGAGGCTCAGAGGTCTGGTGTTCTTCCATCCGATAATCGAATTCCCTATAGAGGGAACTGCTTTATTGATGATGGTGCAAGTGCTGGTGTCGATTTGAGTGGTGGTTACCATGATGGTAAGTTATCCGTTTGCATTTTTCTCAGAGATCTTCAGGCAGAGTACTACAAAGTCAGCTTGTAATTTCGAGACAAGTTTTAAGTGTCAAAAAACATCCTTCAGTAAACCAACCCTAAGAGGAGACCTATACATACTATATAAAAAGAACAAAGAAGGAGTCCTGCTAAATAAGTTTCAAAATTTTCTATTTCACTGTGATCAGCTATGGCGTAGCAAAGCGTTCAGGGATCCCATATTACATAGTTAGAACTTGTCCCTACCCTGAAATAATATTTACTCCTCCCAAAATGGTTTTGTGCCTAAGCCTGTAGTGATCAGTATAAATATGTTTTTTTTTTTTTTTTTTTTTGTCTAAACTGTGCATAA
This sequence comes from Artemia sp. Qi Xiang Cuo, assembly GCF_049724085.1. NCBI lineage: Eukaryota > Metazoa > Arthropoda > Branchiopoda > Anostraca > Artemiidae > Artemia > Artemia sp. Qi Xiang Cuo. The sequence continues at coordinate 50,999,991 of NC_142811.1, forward strand.
TACTTCTGATAAAACGAATTAGGTCGAGCGCAGAATTCCCAACCAAATTTTGTGAACCAAAATTTTTTGCGGTGACTGAGACCCCCTTCCCCACCCCAACAGAACTGGGAAGGAAGGGGCTTAGAGCCTATTAAAAACAGTTCTTTTTCGTCTGTTAATTTTATTTAAGAGACGAGTAAATCTTAGCTTGTTGTGGTTTCTTAAATTTTTGAGATATTAAAATACCTGATTCAAAATTAAAAAAATAAAGATCACCTTCAGACGAATGTTAACAGAGCAGTGCCTAAAGCTGAAGCAATATTTCAAAACACCGCTAGGTAAAAAAAAAGTCTCTTATCTGATTTTTCTTGATAAGGGGTGTAAAAGTCGTCTTAATATATTAGTTTTTTAGATTTGAGATGTGAAAAGCGAAGTTTCAATGTCATGGGTAATATAGGTCTAGACCCCGAAAACCTTGCGTTATGAAAGTACATTCAACTTTATAAGTTGTTTCCACACTCCTGGACAATTTATACTAAAAGTTTTGAAATGAAATTATTTAATCGCGGTCTGGAGTAAGGAAGCTTTAAAAATTTATTCAAGCTATTTGACATACACAGGTTACTGTTTAACATTTTGTTCACCCAAGACGGAAAGTCATTTTGCACAAAAAAAATATTATATTTAAAGACCGTGAATAGACTAAGGATGTTTTTTTTTCCTTTTTTTTATCTAACCATTAAAAAATAAAAAAAAAACAATATTTTCTCCTTAATACTGTAAATACGCCGTAATTATATAAAGGGGTGACGTTTGACAATTTGAAGTTCCCCAATCATTTTCTTTAGATGGATGTCAGCCTCCGATAAAGGCTGTGATTATCTTTCTTCCCGAGGCTAATGAGCATTTACAGTAAAAATTTCCCATCAAAACGAAGGTAATTTGGAAATCTAAAAAGGAATTAGGGAAAACAGTTTCAATCCTATCCAGGAAAGAAGCCTGTATGACATATTTTTAGGTACAGCTATAGATCTATTCTAATAGAGTAGTGATAATTTAAAGTTAATGAGGAAAATTTTCATGCAAAATCAAGAGAATCTAGAAGTTTTGGAGGGTGGAAACAGGCCCAAATCCCCTTTCTTTTTGCTCTTCTTGTTACTCCAAATATTTTATTTGAGATCTTATTATGTTTTAGCTGGTGATTATGTCAAGTTTAATTTTCCGATGGCTTTTACCAACACAATCCTGGCTTGGAGCTTAATAGAAAACGAGGCAGAATTTAGTTCCGCCGGGCAATTGGATCATATGCGAAACACAGTCAAATGGGGCACTGATTACTTTATCAAATGCCACACATCTGATAATGAACTTTGGGGACAGGTTGGCGACGGAAATGTAGACCATTCTTACTGGGGAAGATGTGAAGATTGGAACCAAGGAGCTCGTCCAGCTTGGAAACTTACAACGGGTGCCCCTGGTAAATATTTGCTTAAGCTTGTTTTCTTATAGGCTATTATGAATAAAAAGATTATATTTACAGGCTTGGATCAAAACACTAGGCATTTGATCAAATGAATGGTTTTATCATTTTACTACGATTTAAATAATGTGTAGGAATGACACTAAAACAATGCGTATGAACTTATTTGTACGTTTGTACATCACTGTAAAAAGGAGTATCTTCATCGGGTAAGTCATCCTTTTTTTGTGCTGTTTTCAAAACCATTCACCAAATCATGCTCTTACCGAATACGACATTCGCGAATTGTAGTACAATGTTCGTACTACTACTACTAACAACTCACCGCAGCACCAAGCCGCCTGAGGCCAACACAGCTACGCACGCTCCTCCATCCCAATCTATTTAAAGCCTCCCTTTTTATACCCTCCCACGAAGTTCCCATTTCCTTTAAATCTTTCTTTATAATGTCCTCCCACCCCAAACGAGGACGACCTGCTTTCCGTTTAACCCTAGACGGTTGGCCGAAAAGAACAATCTTCCGAAATCTGTCATCCTTCATCCGCACAACGTGCCCTAGCCACCTCAACCTTATTATAGCCCTAGAGAGCGGTATTGAACCACATTTTTCGTACAGCCTATTGTTTGAAATACGGTCAGTCAGCCGGGTACCCAGAACGATCCTTAAGCAATTTCTCTAGAAAACATCTAGCAAATCTTCATCCGCTTTTCGGAGCGCCCATGTTTCAGAGCCATATTTGACCACTATCATCACTATAACTTCTAATATTCTAATCTTGGTAAACAATGTTCGTACTGAGCTTGGAAAATGCAAACAACTTTGCAAAATCCTCTACGAATTTTACAACTGGTTAAAGTTGAGATTTTTCGCTTTCATTGTAGCAGTCAGCTTGCTCAACATAAAACTCGTGTTTTTATAAGCAGCCACACCGGGTTTGGAACTTGAAGTGAAAATTTTGCAAGACTCTTGTGCGAATTTTAGTAATATTTTGTAAAGAAATATGCCCAAATCTTATTTACTTTTTTTCCATTTTCGTAAATTAATCGACAAAAATTTGTGGAGAGTCCAAGTCTCTTTTTAGTAAGGGTCAAATTTCCAATTAATATTCCGCTATCCTTATATTTGTTATAAGTGAATTGAATAATCTTATTTTTGCTAATAATCCAGCGATATTATGAATAAAAATTTCAAAAACTGGCTTTCTAAACGAATCTAAACCCCAGGCTTTCTAAAAGCCATAATATAATTTGTACTTTACTGAAAAAAACTCAAATGAATTTACTGAAAAAAAAATGGGCATTGTCAGTTTAATATAGCTATGCTGATATTCATTCCTTAAAATCTTAATTAATTTTTGATTTCTTAAAGTTATAAAAGTGAAAACATTTAAAAGAATGTTTTTTAGTAATGGCTTTTAGAAAGCATGGGGTTTAGAACCCTATTCATATTAATTTCTGCTCGTTTTGAGTTTGACTTTGTTATTTATTTTAATTTCTCTTTGTTTTGGGTCTCATTTATTATTGATACTGATTTATGGTAGTTGTATGCTTGGTAGATTATTTGATTCTATTTTTGTTCATTTTTGGTTTAATGGAGCTCTTTACTCTTTTTTGAAAACTTATTATGTGGAACAAGTTTTTTTTTTAATTAATTTCTGTTTGTTTTATTTTGACATAGTCTTTTTCAGGGAAAAAACTGAGCCTCTTCTAAAGATAAACAACCATCATAAAATCCTTGCCCCTAATCTCTGGGATATGTTTCAACCCCAAACGCCTTGTTATATGATATTTAGAGAATTTTGAATAGAATGTCTATCCCAAAATTTTTATTAGATGCATTTCAGAAAATACGACGTGTGTGGGGGGAGGGGGTATCTGCCCTCCGATCACTGACTCTTAAAAAGAGCACTAGAGCGTCTGATTACCAATCCAGTGAGCCCCCTCCAAAGTTTATATAACCTCGCTTTCTGTAAAAACCTTATGTCCCCAGGGCATAACTTACAACCCTTGCCCTGAGGGCTGGGAGGATTTTTATCCTCAAAGATATAATTTCCAGACCTTTCCGATATGCTGAACAAAATGGCTATCTCAAAATTTTGATTCTAAGGTTTTGGGGAAATGATGGGTGCGGGGAGGGCATTAGCCCTCTGATCGCTTTCAACTTTAAAAAAGGCACTAGTCCTCTCAATTTCCAATCGAATGAGTCCTTTTTCAAGTTTCTACGACAAAAATTTCTATAAAAACCTTATATGCCCATAGGCATAACTTACGACCCTTGTCCTGAGATCTATGGGGGGAAGGTTGTCGTCCTCAAAGACATAATTTCCAGATTTTTCAACTATGTTGAACAAAATGGCCATATCAAAATGTTGATCTTAAATGTTTGTGGAAATGATGGGCATGGGGCGGGGGTAATTGTCCCTCCGATTACTTTCGACTATTAAAAAGGACAATAGCCCTCTCAATTTCCAATGCAATGACCCCTTTTTGAAGTTTTTACGACAGCGCTTTCTATGAAGATACTACATGCCCCAAGGCATAACTTAAAGTCTTAGCCCTGAGGGCTGTGGTTGGGGGGGGGGGGGTTGTCATACTCAAAAACATAATTTTTGGACCCTTTAACTACTTTCAACAAGATGGCTATGTACAAATTTTGATCGGAAGTGTTTGGGGAAATGATGGGCGTGGGGGGGGGATTCGCCCTCCGATTGCTTTTGACTATTAAAAATGGCACTAGCCATCTCAATTCCGAATTGAATGAGCCCTCTTTGAAATTTCTACGACAATGCGTTCTATAAAAACTTTATATGCCCCCCAGGGCATAGTTTGCCATCCTCAAAGACCTAATTTCTAGAACTTGAAACTACGTTAAACAAAATGGTCATCTCTAATTTTTGAATGAATGTGTTTGGGGGAATGATGGGTGTGAGGGGGGTTAGTTTCCCTTCAATCATTTTCGACTATTGAAAAGGGTACTAGCCCTTTCAATTTCCAATCAAATGAGTTTTGAAGTTTCTACGACAAAGCTTTCAATAAAGCCGTCTATGCCCCCAAGGCATAAATTACAACCCTTGCCCTGGAGACTGTGGGGGGAGTGTCCTCCTCAATGACCTAATTTCCAGAACTTTCAACTTCGTTGAACAAAATGGCTATCTGGAAATATTGGGGAAATGGAGGAGGGGAGAGGGGGGTTAGTTGCCCTCCAATCACTATCGACTATTAAAAAGGGCACTAACTCTCCCAATTTCCAATTTAATGAGCCCCTTTTGAAGTTTCCACGACAAAGCTATATATAAAAATCTTACAACCCTTGCCCTAATGGTTGTGGAGGAGAGGGTTGTCATCCTCAAAGACCTAATTTCCAGAACTTTGAACTACGTTGAACAAAATGAATATCTCAAAATTTTGATTGGATGTGTTTGGGGAAATGGTGGGCGTAAGAGGGGGGTTAGTTGCCCTCCAATCACTTTCGACTATTAAAAAGGGCACTAGCTATTTCAATTTCCAATCGAACCAGCCCTTTTTGAAGTTTCTACGACAACGCTTTCTATAAAAACCTTATATGCCCCCGGGCATAACTTACAACCCTTGCCCTGAGTGTTGTGGGGGGGGGGCAGGGTTGTCATCCTTAAAGACGTAATTTCCAAAACTTTCAACTACGTCGAACCTAATGGCTATCGAAAAATGTGTTTGGGGAAAAGTTGGACGTGAGAGGGGGTTTAGTTGCCCTCCAACCACTTTCGACAATTAAAAAGGGCACTAGCCCTTTGAATTTCCAATCGAATGAGTCCTTTTTCAAGTATCTACGACAAAGCTTTCAATAAAACCTTATTTGCGCCCAAGGCATAACTTATAATCCTTTCCCTTCCTCGAAGACCTAATTTCCAGAAATTTCAACTACGTTGAACAAAATTGCTATCTCAAAGTTTTGATTGGATGTGTTTGGATAAATGGTGGGTGTGAGAGGGGGGTTAGTTGCCCTCCAATCACTTTCAACTCTTAAAAAGGGCACTAGCCCTTTCAATTTCCAATCGAATGAGCCCTTTTTGAGGTTTCTACGGCAATGCTTTCTATGGAAACCTTATAAGCCCCCAGGGCATAACTTAAAACCCTTGCCCTGAGGGATATGGGTGTTGGGGGGTTGAGCTGTCATCTTCAAAAATCTAATCTCCAGAACTTCGAACTACGTTGAAGAAAATGGCTAACTCAAAATTTTGATTGGATGTGTTTTTGGAAAAGGTGGGCGTGAAAGGGGTTTAGTTGCCCTGCAATCACTTTCGACTATTAAAAAGAGCACTAGCCCTTTGAATTTCCAATCGAATGAACTCCTTTTGAAGTTTCTATGAAAAAACTTCCAATAAAAACCTTATGTGCCCCCAGGGCATAACTTACATCCCTTTCCCTGAGGGCTGTTTGGGGAGGGGATTGGGTTGTCATCCTCAAAGATCTAATTTCCAGAACTTTGAACTACGTTGAAGAAAATGGCTATCTCAAAATTTTGACTGGATGTGTTTTAGGAAAAGGTGGGCGTGAGAGGGGGGTTAGTTGCCCTCCAATCACTTTTGACTTTTAAAAAGAGCACTAGCCCTTTGAATTTCCAATCGAATGAGCCCTTTGAAGTTTCTACGACAAAAATTTCTATAAAAACCTTATATGCCCCCAGGGCATAACTTACAACCCTTGTCCTGGGGGCTCTGGGGGGAGTATCCTCCTCAAAAACATAATTTCTATCTGGAAATCAACTACGTTGAACAAAATGGCTATTTCAAAATTTTTATTGGATGTGTTTGGGGAAATGGTGGGTGTGGAAATGGTGTTAATTGCCTTCCATTACTTACGACCATTAAAAAGGGCACTAGCCATTCCAATCGAATGAGCCCTTTTCGAAGTTTCTACGACAACTCCTTCGATACGAAGTGCCCTGATCTAGAAAAAAATAACTTTAAACAGTACATTGTGCCAACATCGTTCTTTACTTAAGCAGCGCTATTGCACTGCCTATGAAAAGAAGTATCTCATCAGATGAGTCATCCTTTTATGTGCAGTTTTCCCTGCCATTAACTAAATCACGCTCTTAACGAATGTGACATTCTCAAATTGCACTGCCATGCTCGTTCTGAGCTCGCAAAATTTCAGCACCGCTGCAAAATTATATACAAATTTTCGCAAGTGATTAAAGTTGAGATTTTTTAGCTTTCATTGTAGCAATCAGATTGCTCCATATAATAGTCGTGTTTTTTTATTGTTTTTTTTTTTAAGTATACCATATCATGTTTAAAATTTGTAGCGAAAATTCTTCAGCACCCGTAAGGGAATTTTCATAGGATTTGATTAGAAAATAGCCCAAATCTTATTCTACTAGATTTTTTTTTTGTATTTCTCTGGAGCAGCCGAGACTGGATCTTTCTTAACGCTTATTGCTAATCCTTGATGATCTGATCAGCGTTTATAATGTCAGTTTTTCTTGCAAAAATTTGTCTATGAGATACACATTTTGAACATTTTGAGTGCCAGACAACTCCATTGGTGTGTAGTACATATCCAAAAGAAGACTAAATCATGACTGGACAAAACAAACCAAGTCCTGACCTAGCTCACATACAATCAAAATCCTGACTCCGTGCAAATGACTGAGTCCTGATTTGGGGTAAAAACGAGCCAAGTCTTAGCTACACTTTGTCCATCCAGCTTTTACAAAAAGAGAAGACAGATAGTACCATTAACAGAAAAAAGTGTAATCATTTCTCTTGAAGATGCATTGATTTTCAACCCATATCATTCGATACACAAACTGGAAACGAGGACCTTCTAGTACCCCTGCACTGAAGGAAATTACCCGTATTACCCGCAGTTAGTAAAGTAGTAAATCAAACTTGGGTATTACTTAGATGGCAGAAAAATTAAATTAGGAAATCTAAGAGGTGTCTTTTGTCAAAATAATGATTGCAAATTCATGACATCGATTTTTAAACCGACTATCTGGTTCAGTTAAATAGTTCTCCAGCAGCAATCATGATTGGATTCCAAAATTTTTATTTTTGCTCTAGATAATATTTCACTGAAGGCAATCTTCAAATTCCTCTCATCAATCCATATACTGGATTTCAGTTAATAGTGCTTTCCCTTTCTATTGCCTGGAAAACGTTTAATTTAAATAATTCCTCTAATCTATCAGCAAATTATACAGTTTCTCAAAGGTCTACTACATAATCTTACTTTCATTTACATTTTTTAAACTTTTTTAATTATATTTTACTTTTTTATTGTATCTATGAGGCTTATATTTAGAGAAAATCTACACTTTTAAAACAGCTCAAAAGCTTTCGTGTCTCAGTGGGATTGGCTTAGCTGTCCCTTCCCCAGCCTGATTGTTTGTCAACCAGGTGCCTCAAAAATTGGGTCTATCTAACGTTTGACTTATACAGAATTTATAAGACAATGGACATACAATGGAAATATTTACTCACAGTAAATACAGCTGTCAGCTGGGAGGGACATGTGAGGTTTATGGGCTAAAAGAAATTAATGAAAGATTTGATAGCTATTATGATAAAGGCCTAATTACTTGAGAGGCAACGAATGAAACTTGACAATATCCCACCACTCATTGGATAAAAGATTCTCTTTTATTCTTCTTGATTTTACCATTTTAATTGATTTTTTTTATTTGGCTCGTTAGCTTTTCCTTCTAGTTCCTCAATATTTCTCTTGTCCTACCGTTTTCCTATCTCCTTTACTTCCAAAATCTCAACCAGCATATGTCTCTTTCTCTCTCTCTCTCTCCCCCCCCCCTCCGAGTCTTCTAGTTCTCCTTTGCTTTACTCCTTACATGCTACCTCCTTGGATGTCAAATCTTCCTCTATTAATTGTTTTATAACAATTTTATTATAACAGATTGATTGATTCATTCTGTACGAATAGGTTCTGACCTTGCCGGAGAGACAGCGGCAGCTCTTGCAGCAGCATCAATAGCTTTCCGAAGCTCTGACTCTGGTTATGCAGACACTTGTTTGGATCATGCTCGCCGCTTGTTCGAGTTTGCTCGCAACTATCGCGGAAAGTACAGCGATTCAATCTCCAATGCTGGACAGTTTTACAAGTAAGTAAAAAAAAAGGTAAAGAATACGGCATTGGACTTTACAGTCCCTACTGGCGCTGCTGATCTCCGTTTCTTGGCCCTTCAGCCAGGAAGTGCAATGGGGGGTTGGGGGCCAACCATCCTATGCTTTCACACACCCTTCCTGTTTACCTTTCCCAGATTTCTCCAGGTAGCCATTTAAAGACATTTTGTCCTCGTGTTTTCCTGTTTTCTCTTTGTAAAGCATTTGGCATGATCAATGTCTGATAGGGATTTGTTAAAGCAACAGATTAAACGGAAGATTTTGACAATTTCTTTTAGTAGTTTCTTTTTTTAAACACTATGTAGTCTATCACAAGTTAATTCAGAAACTGAAAGTTTGACAAAGTTGAACTCAGTTTTAAGACGGGGCCTACTCGAAGACTACCGACCGACTTTTAGATTCAATGTAGGACAGAGTCCACCATCTGAACGTCGCTTTAAAAAACTGTTTTTTAATAGACTTGTTAATTTTTTAGAAGTTGCAGTAAAAATTTCTCTTTGCTCAAAATCAATGACTTTTAGGATTCAATATTAAAAAATGGCAAGACTACGTTAGTAGTAAATCTTGCAAAAGTTCAATGTTTGTAACTTAAGGACACCTTGTCATTCTACACCAGCATCACCAAAGTAGTTTGAGCTAGAGACGTTAAACATAACTATTTGTTGCACCGATTTCAGTGCCTCATCGGGCAAACGATATCGGTACAAAAACAGTGCCCTTTGTGGGAGATTCTCAAAACTAAACATCATGGACACCAACAGTCAAATGCAGTCTTTCAATAGTTGCATGATTGATCTCATTTTAGTTTTTTTGATTTTTTCTGCTGAAGAGAAGGATTCAATTGAGGATTGAAACAGCTCAGGATAATTATTATTTTCCTTAGTCTTAATAGTGAAATGTTATTTGGAAAACACATTTGTGGGAATTTTCAAAAAGAGCTAGAAGCCCCTCAAAAAGGACGTCAGTTTTCCTGTGATGTCATTTTCGGCTTTATTTGTTGATCACGAAGAAATTCAGTGCCGTTTTTTGTAAATTGGCACCGAAAATTAGAAAAATTTTCAAGCTCGAATCGCTGCCGTTTTCTTTGCAATTAGGTGCCGATGTGGAAATCGGTGCCGAAAAAACTTACGTGCGTCCATGCCTTAAGGTACGCTATTTTGATGTCGGAGAATTTCCCGATGAATTAAAAAAAAAAAAAATGACCTCACTGAAATATACTTAATTTTAGTAGCTAAGCAAATCAAGCATATAGCGTTATCTGTGAGGTTCAAGTTAAATGTTATTATAGGAATGTGAGGGCACATAGAGTGGCATTAATCTTTTACGGAGGGAAATCTCTCAATATTCATACACATAAAAACGGGAGATTATATTTCTAAAAATTCGTGGGAAAATACTCTTCTGTGTAAAATAACAAGCTAATGAAATGAACCAAAAAATTTTGAGTTGCAATATTTTTAAAGGGATGTCTCTATTTTTCTTTGGTTTCAATAACTGTTTATTTCCAACGGGGACTGACAGTCCTAGAGGCAGGCCCAAAAATACTCTTAATGATTTGAATAAGTAATTTGATAATTAGAATAATTATTGTGCTGAAATAGGATATCTTATATTTGACAATAGCAAGGAATGAAGAATATTTTGTCTTCAGATTTTTCACAATATTTCATAATTTGCTATTATCTTATTTGTCATTACGTTATATTTAAGTTACGTTTACGTTTACGTTACGTTGACGTTTAAGTTACGTTTTGAGTCACCACATTCACTTATTCGTATTCCCACCAAGTTCTCAAGATAGACTTGTGAAAATAGGCTGGTGAATTTAAATGCACAATAATTCGAATTTTGTGGGGTTTTTTCTGTCAGAGTTTTTTTTCTATTCTTAGTGAACAAGCAGATCTGTTCCAAATAAAAAAAGAACCAATATAATGAATGTGATGTATGCGAAGCTCTTTTTTGTAGTTCCTGGAGTGGTTATGGTGACGAATTAACCTGGGCTGCTATTTGGCTCTATCGTGCTACCGAAGAGGCTTCTTATTTGGATGCTGCCAAAGGCTTTTACAATGAATTTTCCATGTCAGGAACTCCTTCTCAATTTTCTTGGGATGATAAGAAAGCAGGTGTTCAGGTAATGTTGGGTTCGCATGGATTAGTGTTCGCACATAACGGAAGTTTTTGCGGTTTGTGTTCCCTTTCATGTATATCAGTTGCAATGTTGTGTGTCATGAAACTTCGCTGGTTGCGTTGCAAAATTTTTAATTGAGGCGGCAAAAATTAGGATTTTTTTCAATTTCGAAAAATTGCCTACTATCTAATAAGAAACTAGAGTTTTCATAAAGTATTGTAGTATTTTTTTTTTAAAAAGCCTTTACGTTGTATAGTACAAAATTCAAACAAGCATAGAAAGCTTTAAATAATTTGTAAACACTTTAAGGCAATTTGTGAAAAGATGTTTTTTTCTTACTCGGAACTTTTTCTACAGCTACAATTTTTTTTTCTTAATTTATCCAATATGAATTTTGACGTTTTTCAATCTCAGTGAATACAATTCACTAAAAATAATTATGTTATAAAATGCCAAAACAATTTGCCATGTTGTAACGTAAGCCACTTGACACGCAGTTTGTAAAATAATAGAGAATTTTGTTTGTTAAAAATGTTTCATCTGTCAGAATCAAGTTTACATTCTTACGAACCTTAACCTTAACTTGTGTGATAAGCCTACTTATTCAACGTGAAATAGTACTTAATCTAAGTAAAAACTGTTGCTTCCACCGTTACCAGTAACTTTGTGGCTGTAGTCAATCCCGTTGGATTTCTGGGCAAAAGCACTTGGTGCTTTTGTCCCCTTCTATATTTATATATTTTGAAAAATATCTTTTTTTTTTATTTTCGTTGAATAATCCCTTAGTTTAGAATTTATCCGGGAAATATCGAAAAAAATGGTCATCCTTAGTTTAAAAGAAATAAAAATTGTCCCCTCCTACGAACATTTTCGTGAATTGGCTCCACTGTTTACCAGTTTTGTAGCCGGAACCAGCTTAGTATGGCACCAATGGATGATAACCAGGAATATATTTACAACTTTTCTGCACCGGAGCTAAATGTAGTGGATTGAGACTTAACCTCTGAGTACCAGTGGTCGGTCTTTGGAATCTTATTTTGGAGTCATTATGACTTCTCTACATAGAATAGTAAAAATTCGTTTGAAAGTCAAGTCAAGAAATACGGGACACTGTTAAGTAATTCTTCAGGGGATTTCGAGGCACCAAAAAGCTGATAACTTCTGTTTTATTCCGTCATAGATACGATCGAAATATGACAAATATTGGCTGACGCTACTGTGGAGCGTCAAATTTACAGTAAAAGGTTAATAATAATAATCTTTGTATTAACCACCCTTATCCCCAGAAATTGACAAAGTAGCAGTTAAAAATAATTGACGAAATAAGAAATTCCCTTCACCCTTAATGTATGTAACCACCCAATTTCCCTGAAAAGACAGGTGAAATATCACGAGTTCATATGCGACAACCAATTATGCTGGAAAACTCACTGTAAAGAGAAGGTACGGAAGAAATTGAACTATATAAGGCTGTAATCAGACCGGTTCTAGTCCAGATAGATTGTAACCACCCATAAAAGTTAAAGCCCTTGTGGTATAGGATTTAGTCTTAGATTCTGTTGAAATTTCAGTGAGTGCAGACAGAATTGTTAGAAATGAACATAGTCTCAAGTCTATGTTTTTTTTATCGAATGACGTGCAAGCATCCGGCATTGCAAAGAAATGTAAAGAAGCATCAATTTTAATTCACGAATACTCATTACTAAATTATTCCAATATTTTTGTTGCTATTTATTTTGTTTACTTTGCGTTTTCTGCTTTTCACACGCACCCTAATGCAGATTAGCCTTCAAAAATTTAAATACATTTCAGACAAAAACGCAGTTTTGGCAAATGTAATTTGAAGGTACGAGTTTGCGTAGAAGATGATAACAAATGTTCAGTTTCATCCAAGGTCAAATATGATATATGGTAATTTTTCCAATATTAGCCAACCAGTAGAGCCCGAGTAATTATAATTTACAGTACATTGAGCCTAAAATCAATCGTTTACAAGTAAAGTGTTTTGGTTTGGGGCGGCCAACAAGAAGACAATGTCTATTATCCTAACATATTTTATATAGCCTAGGCTTTAAACAGCTATTGCAGATAGATGATTTAAGCGAGACATAGGTAAAAATGATATTATATGCAATTTTTATTCATTTAACTATTTTTCCCAAGGATAGTTGTCCTTGGGATAGTTGTCTGGACTCCTCATCTGAAACTGTAGAAAATTACATAGTAATACAAATTAGTTGGTTATGCAGTGGCTGTGAATAACTACGTAATAACTCGTACTTCTATAATTAAACTCCTCCGTCTCCCAATTGGGCTGACCCCCTCCCAGCATCAACATGTTTGGTACGAAAATGCTGCTTTTATGCCGTTAGCAAAATTTTAAATTTACTTGTATTTTATTTTTAATTTGATTAATTGTTAGTAACTAAATAGTTGATCCAAAAATATAGCGTAGGTTTTCTTATGCAAGTTGTCTAGCAACATGAAGTCATGCTTAATTTAAACATCTAAAATAATTAATAAACATTTTTTTTTTTATCAGTTGTTAATGGCTAAACTGACGGGGGATGGTCAGTACAGAGCTGATGTTCAAAACTACGTCAATTATCTTCTTTACCAAGCCCGCTATACTCCAAAAGGATTGATTTTCCTTGATACATGGGGAGTACTGCGTCATGCTGCTGGGGCTTCCTGGATTTGCTTACAAGCTGCTGATCTAGGAATTTCTACAACAGAATGCCAAAACTTTGCAAAAAAGCAAGTCCATTACATGCTTGGTGATGTTGGTCACAGCTTCGTCTGCGGTTACGGCACAAATCCTCCACAGCGTCCACATCACAGGCCCTCGTAAGTTTTCATCATTTTAATAATACAATTACAATGCCCAATTTCATGGCGTTAGATATTTCCTAGCATCTGCAATGCTGATGATCTCGTTTGAATTCGAGGCTATATATCTCTGTTTTGCCTTTTTTTTGAAGGAATCAACAAAGACATTTTCAGGGCAAACTTCCATAGAAAGATCATTCCAAACAGAAGTGCAGTATCAAGTGAAATCGTTCCTCAGTTCCTTGACACTTGAAGGCTAAAGATAATTATATCGAATGGTGCACCTTCGCTTCTATGAATGGTAGAAGAATGGATGAATGGTAGAATACTGTCAAAAAGCTCGGTAGTTGATTTTGAATAAAAATCAAGTTGCCATCAAGCCATGGTTAAATGTAGAAAAAGCCAAGACAGGTAGTCTGAGCGAGAGACAAAGCTCATGTTGTCACAAACTAGTTCACTTAGTCACAAAAAAAATCCATCGATGCTACATTAAAATATTCGCTAAAAGACGGAAGCTATACATTAACAGTACAACACACCCTTATTATTCCAGTTTTGACTTTTGAAGGGATTCTAAAAGCTTTTTAGGGGAACCAGAATACATCTATAATCTATAACATCTATAGATACCAGAAGGTATCTATAATTGGTGATTAAACTTGACGTAGAATTCATAAAGTAGAAAGATCTAGATGGATGGAGAAGAATGATGCAAAGCCATATTTTTAGGTTAAACCCATTATAATACAATAATAATATCAAGAAAAATAGTACGTAGGTTTTTGAGAAGTTTAAAAATTTGCGCTCAAATTATTAAGTGATTAAAAGTTATAAAGTGATAAAGTTATTTATATCAATTGTTCCTCTGAGGCTTCACTTGGTTCCGAGCCGAAATTAGCACCAGAAAATATACTATAAATTATAATCTTTTCATTTTAATGTTTAATTATTTTATAATGTAATTGAAAATTTGAAGAATTTTAGTTTAAACAAAAAGCCTCCAGCCTGAGATAATGCTACATGATTTCTTATATTTAATATCTAAAGCTATCTTCTGCTATTTAGGGGAATTTGGGGTTTTGCAGCAAGCATACATTCTATAAAATTAATGAAGTAGCCTTATAAATATTTTACTTCTCTTTTGTTTGTTCTACAAAAAAGTATATTACTAGGAGCAAGTTCTTTCAAGTTCTAGGAGCAGGTTCTAGGAGCCAAAGCTATTTCTAGTCTTAACATTTTGATGAAATGTTTAATAGCATATATAGCTATGTGGATAACCAAGAGCTTAATTATTAGATTTGTTATGTCAAAAATCCGTGATTTGTTTCCCGTTCCTCCCACTTGACTTTGGGAGCTATATCAGCTCCTCTTTACGAGTCTTATACTGCTCTTAAAAGAGTTAGTGTATTTTTGTTTAATTGAAAGTGAATCTAGAGTTTTACAAACTTCGGACAAAAAATTTGATTGTAGCAACAATTTTGTAGCGTACGCTTTACCAAAAGGTATATTACTAGGAGCAGGTTCTTTCAAATTATGAGCCAAATCTATTTCTAGTCTTATCTTCATCTACTACTATCATCACTAACTACTCACTGCAGCATAAATCCATCTTAGGTCAGCACAGCTGCGTATGCTCCTTCTCCACCACAATTCGGAGATTCGATTGTTATGGTTTCCCATATAGCTCCTCAAAATTTTTCTATTTGAACTCTTCCCACTCCATTTGGAGGCGAACTACTTCAAGTGTGGCCCCAGACTGATGACAAAAAGTACAATCAGTGTCAATTATTTGTAAGACTCGGCCTTGCCACCTTAACCTTTCTTTCATTATAGCCCTAGAAAAAGAGATCGAACAAACCTTTCTCAAGCTTTAAAATTACCCACGTTACAGAAACATACTTGACCACAGTTATTACCTTGGCTTATAATATTCTAATCTATAGTTTAAAGACCTATCTTCCTAGTCTTTTAAACTTTTTTATTGATAAAAAAAACCCTACGTCTTGGCTATTTTACTTTTTACATCTTTAATGCATCCAAAACTTTTACTTGTATAACTATCCAGGTGAACCCACCTGATCGATCTCTTTGTTGTCTAACATCACCACTCCAGCCACATTTATTCCTATTCTAAGGGACTTGTCTAAGTCTTTTTAACATTAATTTTTAAACCTATTTTTGAACCTGAACATATTTTGCTAATACTGTATTTAGAAAATCAAATCATCTGCATAGTCTAGGTCAAAGAGAGTTATATTTGCCCATTTGATCCCATGTTTGCTCTTAGTCTTTGCCGTGTTCCTTTGGACAGAGTCAGTCAAATTAATCCATATAAACGAGAATAACACCCTCTTTAACTCCTCATTCAATACCAAACCAGCTGCTAACCTGCTTTCCTGCACTAATTGCAGCAATATTTCTCTGGCACACATCACTAATCACCTTAATGCACTTATCCAGTATACCATACAAGGATATACATTTAAGTTTTTCTTTCAGCTGAAACTATCAGCATGTTCTATAAATCTGTTCGTCAGCTGTTTTCTGTCTATCTGTGCTTAATCTATAAACTAAGGACAAAAGGGATCTGATAATTCAGACGCTTTTCAATTCTTACTCTAATCAATGTCGTCTCTGGGCCTGTGCAGGGTATTCAGCCGCCCCTCCTTTGTTCTGTCATCTGTCATTAAATTTATTTCATCTTATATTTTTACACTCCTATTAACTTACCTAATTGACTAAAAATGGTCGTAATTGCTGTATTTTTTATATCATTAAAAAATCACTCCTATATCAAAACTGAGATTTGTAAGATCATTCTAAAACAAATTTGGTATCCTGACCGTGTGGAATACACTGCCTACCAGACTACGAAGCATAAAACTGCCACTGACTCCAATATTAAAATTTGGTCGACGCAGCCTCATTCATTCCTAAACAACATTGCTCTTCTCTTAAAACTTTATCTACGGCATCCCTAAGTCTAAAAAGTATCACCATATTAAGTAATTTGCTCCCTACAAAGATTAAGTAAATATTTATGTAATTATTACAACCAGTCTTATTACCTTTCTTATAATGGGTTTAATCGAAGTTTTCCTAAGAAATGTACTGCCTTCAAAGTAATTCAGATGATCACCGAAAGTGTTTTTGTGAAGAAGACAATTTTTATGCCAAGGGAGGAAATAAACAAATTAGGCATTTCAGTATTTCCTTAAAATATTAAGCTCTAGCTTAATATTTTAATCTGGTAGTTTAATCTTAATATTTTATTTTAATCTAGCTTAATCTGGTAAGCAGTATATCTGCACAGTGCACTTTGCTATTCTTTTAAACTTGCCTGCTTTGATACGCATTTATTACATAATTTAATTTTGCCCAAAGGAAATATATTAAGCAGAATATTGAAGTCATGCTAAGTTCAAGTCACGCCAAGTCACACTTGGCGCATGTTCTCAGAGCTGAAATATCAATGAATCATTTGTCAGTAAAAAACGGTCAAGAGCTGAACTTAATTAAAGTCGCTCTTTTTAACGCTTATCCGTGGATATATATATATATATATATATATATATATATATATATATATATATATATATATATATATATATATATATATATATATATATATATATATATATATATATATATATATATTCAGCTCTTGACCGTTTTTTACTGACAAATGATTCATTGATATTTCAGCTCTGAGAACATGCGCCAAGTGTGACTTGGCGTGACTTGAACTTAGCAAGACTATATACATATATATATATATATATATATATATATATATATATATATATATATATATATATATATATATATATATATATATATATATATATATATATATATATATATATATATATATATATATATATATATATATATATATATATATATATATATATATATATATATATATATATATATATATATATATATATATATATATATATATATATATATATATATATATATATATATATATATATATATATATATATATATATATATATATATATATATATATATTATTTTTAAGAGTCAATTACTTGGCAAAAAAACACAACCAAAAAAAACTGTAGTCCAAATACCCCAATTGGGACAAATGTGCACTTTAACGAGGCTTTTAACTTACCCATCTATACAACTACCAAGGAACAAACAGTATACCCGAACCGTCAACCAAATAGAAAAGTCCGAATCCATGCACAGTTGTCATCAATAAATATAAGTCGTTGTAAATTTACCAGCAAAAGCACCTTAAATCTAGCAAAATATTTTCAAGTAAAACCTTCCATTTAGGGCTCATCAGAAAAAATACCACCTCCCTTAACAGATTTCAAGGCTTTACATTCTTTACCCGGCACGGTGGAGCCTCTACCATAAGATCTATATGGTAACCCTATGTCAGGTAAAACTTGTGAAATACATACATACTAGTCAAGCTATTAAAAATTACATACAAAAAGTGTTTCAACGTTTCCATAGTAAAATCCCAAAGGTCACTGAAAGAGACCATTCTGGAACAAATGAAGACATGTCCAGATGTATATTTTATTGGTATCTGGAACCAATTACCAATTTAAAAATCCTCAAGTTTGTTTGAAAACCCCTACAAACTCAAACTTCCAAAAAAACAAAAGCGCAAGAGAAATCATATTAAAATATCATTCAGTATTTCTTTATATTTTTTTGTATATTTACTTAAAAGTTCATGATACATGAAACTAAATTTTTTGAATTGCCAACTAATTTTTTTCGCAGAAAAACCTCTTAAGATCAGTTTTTCGCTCAGCTTTTTACATCTATTCTTAAAATCTGTGTAATTACTGCATATTTTTGCATACCTAAAATATTTTTGCATACCTAAATAAAGGGAATATATATATATATATATATATATATATATATATATATATATATATATATATATATATATATATATATATATCATTAGCAATTAGCTACAGCTTTTTGAAAAAAGGAAACACATAGTTATTGATAGAATAAAAATAATTTGGACTAAAGTCGTAGAAGCTAATGAAACATTGAGAAGTATGAGATCTAACATAAAGTATAAACAAATTAACTGATTTAATTTATTTAGATCATGCCCTGATTATCCTGCACCTTGTGATTGGAACGATTATAACAGTCCAAACCCAAATCCTCAAGTACTAACAGGCGCCCTAGTTGGAGGACCTAATGACCAAGATGTTTGGAACGATAGTCGCCAAGATTATGTAACAAACGAAGTCACTATTGACTATAATGCAGCTTTTACTGCGTGTCTAGCAGCATTGAAAAGGATTTAATTTCAGTTCCTTGTTAACTTTACCAGTTTTTGTCAGAATTAAATATTTACCAACTGCAAAATAGTTTTGAAATTGAACTGGGTATCAAACCACTCAAATGACGAGGTTTTAAAAGTTCATTGTAAGTGGTAATCCAGCTTTGAAGAAACAGTATCATGCAAGTGGTAGCAATGCATTATTTGGGTTTCCTTTTCAAAACTCCACCCTAGGGAGCTGAAGCTTCCATAAGAAGGGCGAGGGGATCCAAGGCTCGTCCCAGAGCTGGAACAAAATGGGTACCCCATCAGTAGAAAGCAGGGTCCGACTCCGAACAGGACCACGAGGTTTATGGTTTTCTCACTGAGAATAAAAAAACAGAATTTTTCTCACTTGAAAAAACAGGAATTTTCTCACTTTGATGGATGTTTTCTTGGACGGTTATGTGTGTTGGTCAATTTATTTGATGTTTTTCATGGATGTCAACAGCAATTCATGTCTGTTTTATGGTTTTTGTCAGTGAGAATGAAAAACCAGGAACGTGTTGGTCAATTTATTTGATGTCAACAGCAATTTATGTCTGTTTTATGGTTTTTGTCAGTGAGAATGGAAAAACAGGAACTTTCTCACTTTGATGGATTATTGAGTCTAGCGGGGACAGGGTCAATGACACTTCCTTCAAGATCTTGTTGTTGTTTTGGTCATGTGCACGCAAGACCTAACGGAATAGGAAACAGTTAGATCCCGTGTTTCCTTCTCAGCCAATCAACGAGTCGGATACATCCTTCTTCTCAGCCAATCAGAGGCTTGCTTGCATGATTTTCCCCGTTACGTAACAATTCACCCTTGAGATTTCGTATATAACGGGCTTGCAATGTGATTAAATTATCAGAAAGTATTTTGACACAGTGCAAACAACTAGAAACGAATAATATTGATGAATTAGAAGCCTTGGCAACTTCAATTTACCATGTAAGTTCTGATTTAGTACATTTTTTATTTTCAAAATAAAATTATTTTACATGGTCACCCTCCAGTATATTCAGGTAAATCCCTTCCCCCCCCCCCAAAAAAAAAAATTCTTTATACATTTCTTGAAAATATAAACTTTTTTCCATTACGTAAACCTCATCCTCCCTCCCTCCTTTCCCACCATTCATCCCCATTTAATTCTTTCAGTTGAAGTTATTACTCAAAATTATCTTTTCCCCTTGATGTGTTTAAAATTATCAAATGAACTGGCTCTCCTTTGCAGTAAAAGCCGCGTGTGAATATCCGACAAGAGGGGAGATTTACATAAACAACATTCCCGTGAAAAGAAAGATTACACTTAATTAAGCTTGTGTGCACATTTAAAGGATGTCTGAAAAAAAAGGGGAACAAATTGCCTACAAAATTAAAAGGGATTATTGAATAGTTACGTAAGATTAACTCAATAAGAGGGTAAACCTAGGGAGGGCTTAATTTTCCAAAATTTAGGGGGAGAGGGTCAGTTTGAATCCAGGATATTTGTTGGGGAATGGGTTAACGCTTTTAATGGTCACAAAATAGAAATGAAAAGATAATTGTTTTTATCATAATTGTTTTCTATTTCAGTGTAAAACCATTTCTCTTTGATATTTTAGCGATATTAACTATAACATTTGAATAAAAGGTAGTAAGATATATTCTTTATTGATCTACATTGCGCTTGCAAAAAAAACGCAAGATTAACTCAATGAGAGGGCAAACCTAGGGATGGCTTAATTTTCCAAAATTTAGGGGGAGAGGGTCAATTTGAATCCAGGATATTTGTTGGGGAATGGGTTAACGCTTTTAATGGTGACCAAATAGAAATGAAAAGATAATTGTTTTTATCATAATTGTTTTCTATTTCAGTGTAAAACCATTTCTCTTTGATATTTTAGCGATATTAACTATAGCATTTGAATAAAAGGTAGTAAGATATATTCTTTATTGATCTACATTGCGCTTGCAAAAAAAAAACGCTAGATTAACTCAATGAGAGGGTAAACCTATATGTATTTTTACTTTTTGCTTTGCTGAAAAAGGGTGGAGGAGGGGGCTTCTTTGAGATAAATGCTTTTCTAGACAAATTATGTCTGACAATAAATTCTGTAGAAGGGGGTACTAATTTTCATTCTGTAAAAAAAAAGGATGAAATTATTTTCGATACTAAATTTTTTCTCTTCTTTAAGGACAATGGTGAAGAATGTGCCCCACCTCCCAGTAAGAAAGCACGGGGTCAAGGTAAAACCTCTGCAACAGTTGTTCAATATGGCCGTTGGCTGAAACCCCCCAGCTCCACACTGCCTGCCCAAGTGCAGCCATCTGTGCAAGCCCATGACATCACTGGCTCGACTGCACAAGTCTGTACCGTCACAGGTCCTACTGTACAAGCCGCAGCCCAATCTGCGCAAGTAATTAACGACGTCGGCCCGTCCGCCCTCCAACACGCACTAGCCGGAC
The DNA here is from genome assembly GCF_049724085.1 of Artemia sp. Qi Xiang Cuo. NCBI lineage: Eukaryota > Metazoa > Arthropoda > Branchiopoda > Anostraca > Artemiidae > Artemia > Artemia sp. Qi Xiang Cuo. The sequence goes on from NC_142811.1 coordinate 51,021,297, forward strand.
CATCTGGCACCCAAGTGCAGTCAGGATTTGCAAATGTGAGCATTTTTTCCTGCCTATCTTATAGAAATATATATATCTATTTCTTCCAATGTTTTTTAGTCTTTTCCTTTCACTATTTTTCAACACTGTGTAAAAGTGTATCTCAGCGGAATATTAAAATATTATTTTCTGTATAATCTCACACCCCTTGTTTTAAATTTCTCTGCTCCCCCCTCCCTGAGAGATATCTAAATATAATGTAATTTTTTTGCAAAGAAACCGCTCTTTTTTTCTAATCTATACTATTTTCTCTGTTGCTATCGCGTCGATATCTCATAAGCGAATATTTTTAGGTAATTTTCTAGTTTTTACTGCTATCTCTCACTACTATGAAACTCAAAATGCTATTTTCACTATTGAATATTATTGTTTTAATCTTTGGCTTAAAGCTCCACACAAGCATATAAATAGATCTGTTTCACCCCTTTTCCTGTCTTGTTCTATCATTAGCGGTTAGGCCAAGTCTAGGATTTCAATGCTTTTACGTAATTCTGTGTATATTTCTGAAAATAGCGGAATTGTTTGCAAAATTATCAATAGATATTTAGGAAATTGTAATTCTATGTAAGAGCGAAACAAGTTATAGTCCCAAAAATAATAATTGCTATTTATGACATTGCTGAAAAGGGGTGGGGGGGGCCGAGTTGCCCTCGAATCTTTTTGGTCACTTAAAAAGTGCAGTCAATTACTGCTAATGCTCACCATTTGAAACTCTGTGAATGCTATTCCGTTCACAATTGAATATTCCATAGTTTTAAGAGAAGAAGGAACTGAGAGATTATTCCCATTTATCTATTGCACATATCGGCGTTCTAATTTGCACTGAATATTTTTAAAATAGCTTTCAATCTTACAACTTGCCGCCAAGATTTTAGCGAGGGGAAACATTCTGACAATGTCTGAGTTAACGGTTTACAGCATTTAATTGTGTATTTTCCTAGCTGTTGAAGTTCAGTCTTGGAAACAGAACAGACACGAGATTACAAATAATCTAGGCTCATTTGGAGTCCTAGACAACCTGTACGGGAAGTAGGCGAAACGACTTATGCCGCCTAACAATACGGTTTTTTAGGACATTATGTAAACGGTTGGGACTGCTACGGCTCCCGGGAAGCGCTGGTGGGCCCGAGAAGTGCCGCGGGAAAGCGCTGCAGACCCGAGAAGCGCCGCGGGAAGCGCTGCGGGGCCGAGAAGCGCCGCGAAAAAAGAACTGTTTCTTCACGCGTGGGTGAATGCGTATGGTGTCGGTATTTCGCTGATAAAAGGATAGCTTTTTGTACTGTAGCGCCCTGGAAGTGCCGGTGGGCTCGCGAAGCGCCGCGGGAAGCGCCGCGGGAAAGCGCTGAGATGACCGGCTCGGAGGGGGGGGGGGAGCATTAAATAGTGGAAATTGAGGGGGAAGGGGGTTGTTTGAACAAAATCAAATTGTCAATTTTATGTAAAGCGGTGTTTTAGATTTTCGTTAAGTTGGAAATTGGAACTTTCAGAATATCAGTGGAGTGGGGGGAACAGTGAATTAAGCAAATGCTACTATGTGCATACTACTAAGCACGTTTTAAAGATTAATCCAAATTTTAAAAACAGTAGGGGCGATTTGAACACTTTGAAAATAAGCTATTTTTCATTTATAGGTTGGACCATTGGTCCCTTATTCATTATCACCATCGTCATCAGTTGGTGAAGGAGAGGAAGAACTCGCGTCTACGGAATTTCATGTCATTCAGGACAATTCACATATCAATGAATGGGATGGTATTGTTAATTCCGATGAAATACCTTTTAATATTGATGCTTTTCTAAGTAATTATTTTAATGTAGAACCTAGCACAGTTGGGCAAGGTAATGTTTCTAGTTCAGAGGGGGACTTGCCAGTGCTAAGCCCAAACACCTCACACATTTTAGAGGATTTTACAGGGAACCCTCCTCTATCCCCCACTGATTACCTAATTCCACTTCAAACAACTGAAGTGGAACATTCGCATACCCCAAATATTGTTGAACAACTTGGGGGAGGGGGGTACTACTTTTCCCGATTTTCAATTATCTAATACAATTTTAAATGCAATAGTTGTTTACACTGCGACTTTTAGTGACCCTTTTAATTTACTAATGGGGGGAAAATTTGTGTTTGATCCTGTAGAAATTGTGCATGACTATGTAGATATAATTCGTGCACTGCTGGAGAATCAAATTGAATTGTGGGGGAGGGATTCAATTAAGTTTTCTATTGTTTTAAACTTGTTCTATTTAAATGAGGGGAAAAGTGAAGTTTATCACCATTATATACATTCAGAGATGCGTTTGGTTTATTCGAATTTAGAAAATTTTTAGTGTGCTTTTATGGATTGGGTAGGTCAAATTATAGCGCATCTTGAGAACTTTAACGAAAATGGGAGCGGCTCTGTAGTTTTATTTATTGAAAATTTAAGGGTAAGTATTTGTAAATTTAAGAAATATTTTATTTTAAGAGGGGTTGGGGAAAGGGATAGAGTTTAAAATTATAATCCAGATCTAGTAGTTTGTCAAGGTGTCCAGCGGATCTGTTTTGAAACAGGTCAAAAATGTTTCATGTATGCTTTCCTCATATCAGCATTCGAGCCTCTAGCACGTGACGCTACCAAGACGAATTTAAAAGATTGGGCTGTACATGGGAAGGACGGGTCCGATTTTCCAATTGTAGATTTTTCGTTTCTAGAAGCAAAAAACCCAGTAACGCTATGATCTATTGAAATTTTTGAAAGGGCCAAGGCCCATTTAAATATTGGCGTTACTTTGGCTCTGTATGAAACTGAATTTGAAGATCGGACTCGTTTGAAAAAGAAGGGAGTGGTTTTCCCAGTAAGGGGCCCGTCAATTGATTTGGTCAGACACTGGGTTTGGTTGTTATACACACCACCTAGTGAAGCGAATGCAATTGGCCATTTTAATCCTATCACAGACATCAGTAGAGTTCTGGGGGAGGGTAAGAAAAGGGGGGAACGTTTCTACTGTCCTACATGTCTGTCACAATTCCGTAGTGATATAAAACTACGGGATCATATGAAGCATTGTAGACGGCATGGCTACCAGACAGGGGAAATGGTTTCAGGGGATAGGGCTATTTTACGCTTTAAAAATTTCCAGAATACCCTCCTCCAGTGCAACAAAATATCTTTAGACTGTGAAGCTAAGCTGGTGGAGGTGAATGATCCCCGATTTCCAAACCGAGTCAAAGAACACTAGGCTATTGCAGTGTCCTATGCACATGCGCAAAGAGACAGTTCTAACACCATGCGGTTGTTAGAAATAGTAGAAACAATGGATGAGAACGAGTGTTTGGTCAAGGCACTGACTAAACTAATTGGCACGGCTAATGGGGCTATTTCTCGTTTGAGAAATACACATTACCCAATGGTTTTGTCTGCAGAGGATTGTCTCACGATTAAAAATCAAAAAATATGTTGGGTTTGTATGGGGGAGTTTGTAGAGGGGGATAAGGGGACTAAAGGGAAAAGAGGGGGGAGGGGAAAGTCAGAGATCATAATCACTTGTGGCAGGAAATATCATCTGGGGGTAGTAATTTTAGAGGGGTTGTGCATCAATCGTGTAACTTAAATGTTAGCCAACAGTTTTTTATTCCTGTTTTTATTCACAACTTAAATTATGACTTAAAAATTTATTTTACCGGCACTGGCACGTATGCATAGGGAGGGAGGGGGAGTAGATAGTCCACGGGTAAATAATTCAATTACCTATAACGTTAGTCCCAAATCGACCGAAAAGAGGGTGCTTCGCGAGTTGAAATGGTAGTCACGATAAAATGAATATTCGTGCTGTCATACAATTATGGTTCAGTACTCTTTGAGATCCTTCCCCATGAAAGTGATACAAGTAATTCAAGTGCATAAGAGTGACAATTTTGATAGCTTTACTTTGATTAAACACCACTTTCCATACATTGAAAATTATGACCTGTTGACCTGCAAAGGTATATACGCATATGATTATTACTGTTCTGGCGCTCGCTTAAGTTAGGGGAAACTACCTCAAATTGAAGCTTTCTACAATTCACTGACCAGCAGTGAATGCACAACCGAGGAGTACGAGTTTGCCAAGAAGGTGTGGTCTAAGGGGGATTGTAAAAATAGGTGGGATTATTGTAGACTGTACTTGGCCAGTGACGTTTTAACTCTGTTGGATATAGTCTGTAAGAACACAGACCAAATCTATTCAGAGTTCGGGTTAGATATAGGCTATTATTTTTCCACACCCCATTTGGTGATGGATTTGATTTTAAAAGTTAGTAGGGAGGAAATAGGCCTAATCACCCACGTAGATCAGCACCTTTTTGTAGAGCGTTCAATGAGGGGAGGGTATGTTTTTCATGGGGACCGCGTCTTGTCAACCGATCCGAGCGGCCAAAGCACCGGTGCAAAATCAAATGCAGTGTTCTTGGACATGAACTCATTGTACCCCTCGGCAATGTCTCACTACTCTTTGCCGTGTGGGAACTATCAATGGCTTGAGAATCCTTGTGAGTTCCCCGACATTACCATCGTCGAGGACAACTGGCCACAAGGATGGTTCTTTGAAGTTGACGGTCACATTCCGCTGGCGCTTCACGATTCAGTCAAAGATTTTGCCTTTCCCTGTACCAATCGGCCAGTGAGCAGGGACTCTCTGAGCCCCTACAATCGATCATTGGTTGAGGATATGGGGATGCACTGGACTCCCTCCAGACAGAAACTGATTGCTGATTTGGACCCTAAGGAGAATATCGTTGTTCACCATGTGCTTTTGCACTGGATGGTGAACAATGGTTTCAAAATCACCAAAATACACAGGGTCCTGCAGTTCAATCAGCGAACATACTTGAAAACGTTTATCGATACTTTTGTCGATAAACGCTCTATGGCAAACTAAAAGGTGGAGAAGGAAATGTACGAACTCATCCTAAATTCAGCGTTTGGCAAAATGTGTGAAAGCGTCTGTAACAGATCTCGCTGTGATGTCATGACTGACCCTCTAGAGTGTACACGAATTATTGCCTATCCCGATTTTACATCATTCACAAGCATAGAGGCTGGCATGGTTTTTCTACACAGGCGAAAGCGAAATGTGGTACTGAATAAGAATATAGCGGGCGGCAGTTTCCAAAAAGCTCATGTTGTCGTTTTTTTTACAATTTGTGCAAGGTGCAATGGCCACGGGAGGGGGAGGTTCAAGTTTACTATGGGGATACAGATTATCTGCTGTTAAAGGTAAATGGGCCCGAAGATTTATTGAGTAATTTAGAAAAGGGGGAACACATCAGCTCGCGGATGGATTTCACCAACTGAAATCCATCACTCTACCCCGAGTTGGTGAAACGTCCAGCCCCCAACCAACTATTAATGTTAAAATCAGAGACGGGGAATGATTTGATATCCAGGGGGGTATTCCCGGGTCCCAAAGTTTATTGCATTAAAACGCATAATGGGGATGGAAAGCAGGCGTGTAAATGGGTGCCTACACACTTTGTAAATAGCAATTTCAACATGAGCGTGTACAGAGACTGTGTAGAAAGTAGTCTAGTGCCAAGAGCACAAGTGCTTGCAATTCGCTCTCTACAGTATAGAAATTATGCTGTGAGAGTAGAAAAAAATGCAATGTCGTGTATATCCGACAAAGTCTACGTGCTCGAGAATGGTGTGAGGGTCCTGCCTCATGGCCACTACCGTATTTCAGACCGAGTTGAATGCATAGACTATCGCAATCAACTTGGTCTGGATAAATTAACCTAACCAACTAACCAACTAACCCGTTCATAAATTAACTAACCACCCAACCCGTTCATAAATTAACTAATCGAACCTCAACTAACCCAACCACTAACCTGCAGTGACGACAACTATTGTATTGTTTTTGCCCCCCGCTATTCCGGGGGGGGGGCCCGCCCGCGGCCAGCCGGCCCTCGCCCCCGCGGTTCCGGGCGGGGGCACCAATAAATTCACTGTAATGTTCATCGTCGCGAGTTCGTTTTCCAAGTGCTTTTTGTTGTACAGAAAAGTGTTAATGTTGTTGTACAGAAAAGTGTTTAAAGACACTAAGTGTTATTGCTGCTGATGGACAAAAGTGTTTTTATTTATATTGTACATAAAGTGTTATCATTGTTCATGTTGAACAAATATTTGTTTTCATATTGCCGAAATAAATGCTGCCATGAAATATTGTTTTTTGTTGTTCTTGAATAGATAGATCTATGGGAAAATTATTGCTACTACTTATTCATTGGACACGTATGATTTACAGTTAGTTGTAGTCCGACTGTTGTCAACAGTATGTATCAATTTAAACCACCCTTCAGATCGTTTCTGTGTGGGCCCTCAATGCTGGGGAAAACAACACTTTTATCTAAAATAATTCAAAATTGCGATAAAATGTTTTTGGAAAAACCGAAAAAAATCTACCATTGCTATAGTTTTTGGCAGGATTCCTATGATCAAATAAAAGCAATTGCCACAACCATACCAATACAATTCATACGGGGACTTGATGTTTTCAATAGTATTGAATCGAACTCGTGGCTGATTATTGATGATTTGGCTGAATCCATTGAACAGTTCTCACAGGAAATGCTACAACTGTTCACTGTTCGATCCCACCATGAACACATTTCCATAACCCTAGTTCTACACAATCTGTTTCATCAGAGCAAATGTATGCGAACCCTTGCTTTGAATTGCACTATCTATATTATCTATCGAGTTGTTCGTGATTCTAGCTCGCTCATAACTCTCAATAAACAGATATACCCCGGCGCCCCTGAATTTCTGTTGTCAGCGTACACTCAGGCGACTAGCAAGCCCTACGGTTACATTTTGCTGGATCTTAATCAGAGCACGCCCCAGGATCTACGTGTAGTCACCGACATTTTCAACAATGAAATTACAGTATATCTTCCGGTGAACAGTAGAAAAGACTATTAGTTGCAATTATGACACTGAAGAAACTACACGAACATCAGCATTTGTTGTCCATTTTCAGCACTTCAATATTCGTACATAGGACTACAATGATCAACTACGGGTTCGAAGGGGACTTCATAAATCCAATGTCTAAACGTTTTTTTAATCTGACCGAGGGAATGACTCAAATGTCAAAAGGTGTTAGACAGCAGACAAAGCAACATCGTTCCACTCTACCTGCCTTGGCTTGTAAAAACAAGGGAAAAAATTGTAATAGAAAACGGCTACTTCAAGCGGGCGGTAGCTTTTTCACACTTTTACTGCCAATAATTGCAGGACTTGTAAACATTTTTCTCTAGAGAATGGCAAAACCCTATAAATTGACACCATTTGAACTTTTCCTCTTGCCCGTTGAAAATTTTGTAGACAATCTAAGCAAATTCATTAATGATCAGAATATTGCCGATGACAAAAAACTGCTTTTACTTCAAGATGCATTGCGACGTGTGGACAAACATAAACCTTATCGTGAGAGACCCACCGCTGTCGCCGATCCCTCTAAACAGGAAACATCTCCTCAAGATTCTGCACAATCAAAGGAGAAAGAATTGAATTCGATTGTATTGAAAATTGGGAACCTATTGCCACTCACCTATCGAGAACAGAGTAAAAGAGTATTATCTTATCTCATGCTGGAAACTGATAAACATCAAGTTCAAGTCGACAGGACAGGGAAACGAATTATAATTCAGGGAAAAAGTTATAATCTAGTTGATTTAATTTGTGATATGGTGACGAATCGTAAAGGACTTTTATCCTTTGACTATAATCTATACACCTTTCTAAGTGTATCAAACTTCCCCAAAAGTCGTATTGGCAATAAGCAAATTCTAAAGAAACTAAGAGAATATAGTCTTCCTCCAGCGCCAACACCAACGCCATTTAATAAAGAAAAAGAAGATTCAATATTGGGAAATACTAGCAGTAACAGCACCACTGATTTTACAACACCTGTGGCTTCTGGTCAAAAGTGAAGAAGAATTGATACATCCTCCAGTGTGCAAAAGGGAAGGGGACATTACACTACGTATTTACGTTCAAAATGGATGAAGTTCTGAAAGGTGTCTATAAAAATATTGGTGAAGCGGGAAGTTTAAGTTCTCCCAAAATGCTTTCTAAAGTTGTCTCCGGCACCACATTGAAAAATGCAAAAGAGTGTCTTGAAAATGAAGCGAGTTACACACTGCAGCGGAATCACAGGCTTCGCGGCAAACAATATCGACAAACTAAAGCCTTTTTCCCTCTGCATATAATGCAAACGGATCTTTTAACTTTAGACGCAGTTCAACGGCGTCACAATGCACCCTACAAATATATTCTGGTGGCAATCAGTGTCTTTAGTCGCTATGCCTGCCTATGCCATTCCACTGCGATCAAAGAGAGGTGTTGAAGTTGCTCGGGCCATTGAAAGTATTCTTGAACAGGATTCGTATAGAAAAATTCAATCGGATCGTGGCAGTGAATTTGTTAATCCCCATGTGCAAAAGGTTCTATCGAAATATAATACAACACTTTATCATAGTCACAGCCCGATAAAGGCTGCATTGGCTGAACGATTAATAAGAACGATTCGTCTATTAATTTCAAGATATTGTACCCTAAAAAATACACCTGCTTTTATTCATGATTTAGATAAAATCATGCGGATATACAACCATCGACCCCATCGATCTCTGTCCAACTCAAGCCCTCGGGATGTTCACTACAATGAAAATACATTTGATGCTTTTCTAAAGCAATATTCCAATGGTGAAAAAGAAAAAAAATGTGAAGAAGAAATTCAATGTTGGTGATACTGTTCGAATTAATAGAACCACCAATATTTTTGAAAAGGGTAATTACTTATAGTCCACTGAACTTTTTAAAGTGTCCAAAATCTTGGACACCGAGCCCACGACATATCGACTGCGAGACACCAAAGATGATGAGATTCTCGGCGGTTTCTATGAATATGAACTGCAAAAAGTTAGAAACACTAGTGAAATTTATCAAATTGAAAAGATATTAAAGAGTCGTACTCGTAGGGGCAAGAGACAGTTGCTTGTTCGCTGGCTAGGATACAACTCAGATTTGGATTCTTGGGTCAGTGCTGAAGATATTAACAATGCTCAATGATTTCTATGTGAAATTCATGTCCAATGTTTCCGATCCTCTCTACCATGAATAGAATCGAACAAGTAATTTTTGGACGAAACTATCCCCCACCATAAAATTCGACGATGGAAAGTATGAAGTGGCTCTTGTCGAATGTATTCTCAAAAATACCTATGACATCCTGAGAAAGGATCGTAAATATGAAATAAAAATTAGACCCTATGATTGGCCGTCACCACCATCCTCAAGTGATCAAGAACAAATTCAAAAAATCAATTGGATGGATTATCCTTATATTGAATTACCCTACGAGGAACTCACCTGTATGAACGATTTATGTCGTTCTATTAATAAAAGAATTTCCGCTCGTAAAAAAGGAGCTTTTCATTTGAACTATTCAAAGGAAGAGGGCAAGATCTACATTAGTTCACCTATTGCCAGTGAAAAGGTTATTCTCAATGATAACCTAAATGATATTCTTGGCTTTCAGCTTATTATTATCAATCGTAACAGTGCTGAAAACATTGATTTTATTTTGGCTGCCTACCCGCCTGCCTTCTTCATAGACACTTGGATATATTTTTACGCTTCATTTGGGGAAGCATCCCGAGTCGTTAATTCTACTGTCTCCCACCTGCGTGTTGTCGAATTATAAACGGATCAAGAAAATATTCATCGCTACAATATAAAGCATCTTCAGTATATTCCCGTAAACACTTCCTATTTGGAACTCTGTCAGTTAACACTAAGAACTGAATTGGGTGATCCCATAGCAATTTCAAAAGGTTTGGCTGTGATTACATGCCATTTTCGTCCCATCGTTCAACAAGATATCTAATAGAAAAGTGGTATTCACTTGTCCTGATATTGACTGCTATGTTAATACTCTTGGCCCGAGACAACAGGGCAACGGAATGGACTATTACAAAGGTCGCTCGTCAATGTCTGGCTGTGGTCTTGGCAGTTGGTTTGCTATGCTGTTCGCTCTTCACTACCACTGGCTAGAAAATATCTTGTACCGGCTGCGACAGATTTTGCATCCTCTACAGTATAAGATTGGGGCTCTGGAAAGGATTTTTAAAAAAGTTCTACGGAAAATCTTAGGTCCAGTGCGCGAAACCTTGGCGAGGTATTAAAACAAAATGGAAAAGGTTTAAAAAGGTCGAGAAACAATGCATCAGTCATCAGTCTCCACTCAGGTCGGAAAAGAAAGACATTATCACTCTTTTCAAAGAAAAGAAGGAAAAAGCCGACACGTGGTGTAAACAGAAGAAGAAGCCCCAGGAAGAAAATTGTTAGATCAAAACTAGATTTCTTCTCTTAAGATGTCCTACCTACCACATAAGGATTCTCAACCTTCAATCACTGCCTCATTGAATCTATTCAATGCTAAAATGTTGATCTGAGTGTCAAGCATGGATACTATGAACAATTTTATCCTCAACAATCCCTCTCCGATAATATCTACTTTCAAATTTATTCCAATGAAGACTACTTTATGGACATGTCTTCAACATTTATAGATTTACATATGAAAGTCCAAAAATCCGATAATACAATGCCAATTCGGGCCGATGGAATATCCTATGAAAATTGTATTTTGCATAATTTATTTCGTCAAATTAGTGTACATCAATGACATACTGGTGAGCTCAAGCAACAATCTCTCAAATTATACAAGCTATATGCAATTCTTGTTTATGAGATCCAAGTGATACAAAAAACTTAGAGGCAGCTTCAATGGATATGAATATATTACTAATACTGATAGTACAGATGCACTTAAAAATGCTACAACTAGTGAATTACATCTAGTTGGAAAAATATATCATAAAATATTTAATATACCCCAATGGCTGCCGCCCAATGTTAAAGTGGATATAAAACTGACTCTTGCACCATCCAATTTCATATTGAGAAAAGAACTTGCTGCCAATCCTTATGTAAGTCTCTCCCTCACCTCGGCAATATTTCATGTTCGCAAACAACAAGTCATGAGTTTTGTCGCTTTGTCCGTTAAAACACTATAAGTCAGTATAAACTATATTCACCCAGTTGGCCGTCATACAATGACCCCTCCGCGTTTTGTTACCAAGTGCTCATTTAACTTCATTAGATCAAACCTAATCGGGTGTGAAGTTCTACCGTAACATGCTATAATAGGTTTACTGAGTACTAGTATAATAGGTTTATGGACTGAATGTCCTAATAAATTTGAGATGTTTGGACTTTCATCTCTTGTGTGCAAAGTAAACGGCATCCCACTCTACAATCTATCTTTTGATAAATCCTATAGAACATTGTATGAGTTGACCATGCAAATACTGGATCATGATTCGCAACTATTTGAAAATGGTATAACCGAAGAAATGTTTGCTAAAACACATGGTATAATTGTTTTGGATTTGTCTTGCACGCATGATATGAGTATAGTACATACGTGGACTGTCCGTTTATATTGTACATTTTCCGACCCATATGCGGAGATTGTTGCACTAATCTCACTAAATCAATATGAAACCTATTGGGAAATCACCTCCGAAGGCAGTGTTCTACTAGACTTGGCACCATGAACACCAGTCAAATAATCAATGTATTTAATATGGACCCCTACATGTCCCAGTACAAATCTTATTGTCTATCCTCGGACTTTCTTGGAAAAATTCAAAGTGTCAACAATACCTTAATTATTGTTAATAGCAGTCCGTCGACTGTGCTGACGGGTCATTGGCTGTGCATCTTTCAAACAATGAAGACGATTGAATTTTTTGATCCTCTTGGTCTACTCTATACATTCTACACACCCCACATTAGCAACTATATCGAGAGCAGTGGGAAAACTATTATTCAAAATCGGAAGAGGGTGCAGGATCTAACGACTAAAAGCTGCGGCTTCCATGCACTACTATATTTTGTGTCCCGATGTCGCGGCTATACTTACAAGCAGTTTCTCCACATTTATGTTGACAATCCATGTCTGAATGACTTTCTAGTGGAAAATATCCTCTCAGACCTATATAGTATTGATTTCAGTGCCCTAAGAGTAAAGTGCTTAAAAAATGTTTGTGAATTTGTTTATTAATAAAATGTATATATACAACAATGTCTTTAAATCTTCACTTTAGATTTCTTCATGAATGTATAGGCAACTGTCGTGAACCACTAATGCCGGTAAATCATTTGGATTCACTGTATATTGATCTTGATTGACTGCAAAGTCAGGGTCACATTTTCTACAGTACAACGTAACTTCACTCTTGTCATATCTCTTTGTATAGTCAATGATACTATTTGCATTCATATTATGAAATTCATGAGTTTCAATCTGTCTATTTGATGCAATATCACATACAGTGTTTTCAAGTGGTGAATCACATTCGGTAACTGCCAAATAAAAATCACTTGGTTTATAGTCATAGTAGACAGCGTCATCACAGCGATGACGTAGAAGCAAAATTGTCTTGTTACCCCAACAGTTGAATCGTAGACTAGATTCCTCTTCCCAGAATAATTTAAATCCACGACGATACCAATCTCGTAGAAATAAACTAAAATCACATTTAGGATTCTTTCCAATCATAGCGGGGTAAGTATTCTCCCACTGATCACATTTATCATAGTGACAATTGGAGCACAGGTGTCCTCTAGGGTGAGAGTCACAAATCTCTTCAAGACATGAATTACATCCTTTAATTTGTAGTGCATAGCCTCTATGTAATTTAAAAGGATTACATAATTTGCACTTTTCACTATAGTCATCAATAATTGTACAATTCTCACATTGAGTCCAACTGCCAAGAGTGTACATGCACAATGGGCATATATAGAACATTTATCTGGTTTCCAATGTCACTTGACTCTCTCACAGCTAAAACGAAACTGAGCGTCCTCGGTCCATAAACTCACTGAGGGGAAATGGTGAGAGGAGTAGCTGTGTGACGTTACCTCTTTTGAATGACGGGGGAGCCATCTACATTGAATCCATTAGCAATGTTTTCAAAAGTATATCCACGATATGATTCTGCTTTGTTTCAATTAATATATCAATAAATTGACTATAAGCATTTGAATCACATTTTAAAAGTTTCATACAATAGTTCAATGGGGGAGAATCAGTCCTCATTATATTGTCAAGTGTTTCCTGACGAGAGAATATCCTGCGTTGAAGAGATAACTCAAGAAAATCCTCATCCAAAATCAAATGTTTTTCCATAAACGCTGGATTTGATCTAATTCTTTCTTTCTCAAATTTAGTCATTTTCAATCCTTTCACTCTGACTGCTGACTCTAGACTGACCATGATTTGTTAGCCATAACCAGAAAAGAAAGGGAACATTTTCGATTTCGAAACAATTTTATTGAATAATTACAACAATAATACTAAGCATGTACAATTAGCGATAGAGTTTATTGTCTTCGATATGTTTCACTAATGCACTTAAAGCACATTGAAGTCTATTCACGTGTGCTATATCAACTTTTGCAGCGAAACATAATTGATCCTCCATTTTAAATTTGCTCAAGGATATCACATATCTTGCATATACTTCATAATTTTTAAAAATGTTACTTATTGTTCTAATTAAACGACCCTTGTGTTTCAGGAGTCGTTTTTAAAGAATTGAGAAAAAATTATAAATTTAATTAAAGAATTGGAACAAAATTTGAACTTTAGTGTAAAGAACAAGGTATTGAATAGGGGGCGAACTCCCTAATATACATAATAAAAAAAATACGAATATAGAAGTTCGTTACGTAAGTTAATTCGAATAAGTTACGTCAGAAAAAAATTTCGAGAAATCCATTTAGCCAAAAAAAGGAAAATTAATATGCAAATTTTGTTTTGATTATTCATGTACGGTGAGCCAAAATCAAAGCTTCATTAATTCAAATACGTTCAGAAATTAAATAAGAAAAATAAGTCGTTTTAACTGAAAGTAAGGAGCGACATTAATACTTAAAACGAACAGAAATTATTCCGTATATGAAAGGGGTTGTCCCCTCCTCAACGCCTCGTTCTTTACGGCTTAAGTTTTACTCTGTCTCACAACTTTATTTTTTTTAAACAATAAAAAATGTAGCGTAAAGAGCGAGGCATTGAAAAGGGGACAGCCCCTTTCATATACGGAATAATTTTTATTCGTTTTAAGTTTTAATGTCGCTCCTTACTTTCAGTTAAAAAACTTGTTTTTTATTTCATTTATGGTTAGACATGGCTCTAGTTCAAGACACCTGTTGGTAACAACAATATTATCTTCCCATGAATAAACACTAATCGAAAATTTCGGAATATTTCTACACCAGCAACATTTTAAAGTCAAACTGTGCTTTATTAAAGTCAAACCTAGCAACCTTGTTGTCGATTTCTCGGATAGGTGGAAATTTGTTGATGATCTAACTGTCTTAGAAATATGTTTCAAAAATTTAGAAAGTGGCCCAATGGACACCTTGGAACCGGTATCAGACGAAGCTGTTACTAATGATATGAGAGTCAACCCCCTTAAAATCGACGGTTTTAACTATTAGTTTCCTTAAAACTTCCCCTTCTTTCACATGCCCAATCCCCCCTGAAATGTCTGTCATCATCATGAAGCTACTGGGTGTTACCATCTCAAGCGACTTAAAATGGGATTGCCATATTAATGATATTATAAAACGTGCAAAATGCTGCATTTTCCCTCCTTAAACTCCTTAAAAAAACAAATGTCCTAAATCGTATTGTTTGAGGATTTTCCTCTCATCTATACGCCCAACTCTCAAGTACGCATGTCTTCTTTGTGATTCTCCCATCACCATTGAATTGTTGGACAGAAAAGAGGCAGTACAAAAGAGGTGCCTAAGAATTATGTTTAATGAAGGTAAAGTGCCTTATATTTCTCTTCTTCGGAGAGCCAATCTAGTTAACCTTCAGGAAAGGTGAGCAAAATTTTCCTTGCGTTTCGCTAACATTGCCCTTCATAACCCTCGGAAAACTGCCCTTTTCTCCAGTCAATATTCACCCCTTCGACCCCACCTCCCGCGTTCTGCTTCAACTTAAATACCCTTCCTTGTCCCTATAAAAGTTTCCACTGAAAAATATAGAAAAACGTTCATCGCTATGTAACTATGTAAATAGTTGACATATTCATTTAGTGAATCTTCTCACCCCCCCCCTACTCCCTGTTTACATAATAATTTCAATGTTTCATTTTGTAAATTTCCAGCTTTCTGGCGTAACTAAATTATTTTTGTTTTAATTATTTTATTGCCTTTTTAATTTTACGAGTTCTTTTTTTTCGTCTTGACATTTTGCTGGTTTTGCATTGACCTTTTAATTTTTGTGTTTTAATTGTCTTTGAAATTTTTACGTATTTAATATTGACTATTTTATAATTTTTTCGTTGTCATTTTTTTTTTTTTTTATTGACGCTAAAGTGCGAATTCAGCCCCTTTGGGCTTGTGATAGCCGTTTTTGAGCAATAAATCATTTTCAAGTTTCAATTAAGACATGCCTTTTCCGTGAAATCAAAAAAGGAAGTTAGAAACTAAAAGGAACAGAAACATTTTTATGTAAAAGTGGGGTCTCAAGCCTTTACCTTCATTATCTAAAAGTTAAGATTTGAATTTACTTGAATTAGCTCAAATAATCCATGAAATTGTTATCTAAAAATTGTTATTTGAAGTAACTGGCATTTACGGAGGTACCCAGGAACACATTTGGCAATGGAGGAGCCATTGAAAGGCTTTTGGTATACGAAAAGGCAATCAGGAAATTTATTTGAGTTACAATGAGTCTGGCTTCAAGTGTTCATCCATAGAATATGACCGAAAAAAAAAAAATATGCTATGTGGTTTCATTTACAAAAAGTTGGCTTAAGCCACCAGCTTTGAAAAAAATGTTGCAATTCCTCTGATGGTTCCAATGGTTCCCTCTGGTGAGTTTGATACTTTTTTCCAAAGAGTTTTGGCAGCTCTGAAAGGCTTTTAACATGACCTAATTTCCCGCTAAGGGTTTGATTCTGTAGAGCCCACTTTCTCAGATTTACTGTTTAGCTGGCCCTTAATCTGAATCTTTGCCCTATCTTGGATTAAAAAGGTAGGCAGGAACGTTGAGACTGACAATTTGATCATACCTATGGGGTGATTTTTTACCGTCCTGGCGGCACTACAGAGCTGCCTAAGTAAATAGTGGAGTAGGCTGTATGTATTAATTAACTTTTCATCGTTTATTTAATTAACTTTTCATCGAGCCTCTTCGTATTGAAGAAATTTCAGAAGGGGTCATTCGGTTGGAAATTGAAAGTTCTAGTGTCCTTTTTGTAAGTCACAAGGGATTTGAGGGCAACTATGCCCCAACTAGATCACGTTTTTAATCCCCCTCTTCCCAAAGACATATGATCAAAATTTGAAGATAGAGATTTTGTTCATCATAGTTGAAATGTCCAATCTGTCAAATGGTCCTCCTGGAAATGACATAACCCCCACAGCCTTTTGGGCATGGAATTTTCCCATTTTCTATATATAGGATTTGCTATTAGGAAAGGGATATTTACCTTCTTACTTTAGTAAATGATAGTAACTAAACAGTAACTATAAACGTTTGAACTTGGTTATATTCATTACGGATAAACTCTGAGTCACTGAAGTTTAAACTCAAGTCTGACTGAGGTTCAAACGATGATAGCACATAATTTTAAGTGAAATTTTTCTTGCTGCAGTTGATGAGCAAAGAAGGTTATTACTTTGGCATCCCTTTCATCACTTCTTTCATACAACTAATTTAAAAAACATTTTCCCAAAATAAATTTTTCAAAAAAGTAAAGAGCTCCTTTAAACCTGAAATCCTCTAAGTCAAATAGTCTTCCAAGCGTAAAACTACCGCAAATCATCTTAAATAAATAAATAAAAACCTAAACAAACAGAAAATACAATAACCGAGACACCCTTATCATCTACTATGTTAGATGATTTTCAGGTAGGCCTACTTAGCTTTTAGTTTTAAGAATCAAGGATGCACAAGTTCAAATTACATCTGTTATCCTTAGCAATGTTAGATGATTTTCAGGTAGGCCTACTTAGCTTTTAGTTTTAAGGAGCAAGAATGCATAAGTTCAAATTCAATCTGTTATCCTTAGCAATGTTAGACGATTTTCAGGTACGCCTACTTAGCTTTTAGTCAGAGGCAACGCTGTAGCGTTGCCCATAGTAAAGACCATACGGCTCCAATGTTTTGTTATTTATTTATTATTATTTTTTTTCCCAGAGGCACTTCATATGGAAGGGGTCGTTGTAAAAACTTCAAAAGGAGCTCTTTCGATTGGAAATCGAAAGTTCTAGTGCGCTTTTGAACAGTCGAAAGTGATTGGAAGGCAACTTGCCCCCCCCCCCCTGCCCATCATTTCCCCACATACATCAATTCAAACTTTTGAGACAGCCATTTTGTTCAACATAGTTAATTTGCATATAGAAAAAATACTTTTGTGGAGGACAATCCCGCACAACCATCAGTGCAAGGGTTTTAAGTTATGCCCTGGGGACATATCAGGTTTTTATAGAAGATGCTGTCGTAGAAACTTCAAAAAAGGTTCATTCGATTGGAAAATCAAAGGGCTATTGCCCTTTTTAATAGTCGAAAGTGATTGAAGGGCAACTATTACCCCCACGCCCTTCATTCCCCCAAACACATCCAATCAAAATTTTTAGAAAGCCATTTTGTTCAGCGTAGTTGATTTTCAGATAGAAAATATGTTTTTGAGGAGGACACTCCCCCACAACCCTCCATGCAAGGGTTTTAAGTTATACCCTTGGGGCATATAAGGTCTTTATAGAAGGCGTTGCCATAGAAACTTCAAAAAAGGCTCATTCGATTGGAAATTAAAAGGACTAGTGCCCTTTTTAATAGTCAAAAGTGATTGGAGGGCAACTAACCCCCGTCTCACGCCCAACTTTTCCCCAAACACTTCCAATCAAAATTTTGAGACAGCCATTTTATTAAACGTAGTTTTAAGTTCTGGAAATTAGGTATTTGAGGATTACAACTCCCACACAGACCTCAGGGCAAGGGTTTTAAGTTATGCCCTGGGGGCGTATAAGTTTTTGTATAGACAACATTGTCGCATAAACTTCAGAGGTGGCTCATTTGTTTAGAAATTGAAAGTTCTAGTTAACGTTTGAAGCGTAAAAAGATGTTGGAGGGTAACTAGCTTCCCTCCCCCCCTAAACCCTTTTTTCCCAAATGCAACCAATAAAAATTTTAAGATAGCCATTTTGTTAAAAATAGTTTAAAGATTATATAAAAAAAAATCTGGTGTTGAAACAACCCACCAGGGCCCGGGGGCAGGCGTTGGAGTTTATGCCCTGGGGAAATTTACGGGTCTCATGGAGGGGATGCTCATATAAACTTCAGAGTGGGATCATTTGATTGGAAATTGAAAGTTCTAGTTCAATTTTTAAGAGTCAAAAGAGATTGGAGGGCACCTAGCCCCCCCCCCCCTTCCACGCTCTTTTTCTTCAAACCCATACGATAAGAACTTTGAGATAGCTTTTTTTAAAATAGTCAAAGACCATATAACAAAAACTCGGGGGTCAACACAGCCCCAAGGACCCGAGGGCAGGTGTTGTAACTTATGCCCTTGGGGAATATATGGTTCTTATTGAAGAGAGGCTCGTAACAAATTCAGAGACGGCTCATTTGATTGGAAATTGAATGTTCTAGTTAAAGTTTTTCGAGTCAAAAGATATTGGAGGGCAACAAGCCCCCCACGCCCCTTTTCCCCAAATACATCCAATAAAAATTTTGAGATAGGGGCATATATAGTTCTTATGGAAGGGATGCTCGTATTAACTTCGGAGAGGGCTCATTTGATTTGAAATTGAAAGTTCTTGTTCACTTTTAAGAGTCAAAATAGATCGGAGGGCAACTAGCCCCCCCATCCTCCACGCCCTAAATGCGTCAGATAAAAATTTTGAGATAGACATTTTGTTAAAAATAGTTGAAAGTTCTAATAACAAAAAACTCCGGTGTCAACACAGCCCCCCAGGGCCCAGGGGTAGGCGTTGTAAGTTATGACCTGGGGGCATATATGGTTTTATGGAAGGGATGCTCGTATAAAATTCCTATAGGGCTCATTTGATTGGAAATTGAAAGTTGTAATTCGCTTTTTAAGAGTCAAAAGTGATTGGAGGGCAGCTAGCCTCCCCCCACACTCCATTTTTTTCCCCAGAGGCACTTCATATAGAAGAGGTCGTCGTATAAACTTCAAAGGGGGCTCATTTGATTGGAATTCTAGAGTAGTAGTGTGCTTTTTACGAGTCAAAAGTAATCAGAGGGCAACTGGCCCCCAAGCCCTTTTTCCCCTAATACATCTGATAAAAAATTTGAGGTAGCCATTTTGTTAAAAATAGTTGAAAGATCATATAACAAAAACACCTTTACGTATGGTCATTTCCATAAAAAATAGTTCAGAGACCAGATAAGAAAAACTCCTATGTCAACACCCCCCCATGGCTGGGGAAGGCATTGTAAATATTGCTCTGGGGGCATATATGGTTCTTATGGAAGATATGCTCGCATAAACTTCAGAGAGGGTTCATTTGAAGGGAAATTAAAAGTTGTAGTTCATTTTCTCAGAGTGAAAAAGATCAGAGGGCAACTAGCCCTTCCCGGCCTCAACGCCTTTGGGCGTATCGGATGGATAAACCCATCCGATAAAAATTTCAGGTGACCATTTTTTTAAAAATAGTTTAACCATCAGATGTTAAAACTCCAGGGTCGACACAAACCCCCAAAGCCCAGGGATAGGCGTTGTAAGTTATACTCCGGAGATATATATGGTTCTTATATAAGGCATACTCGTATAAACTTCAGAGAGGGCTCATTTGATTGAAAATAAAAAGTTCTAGTTCACTTTTAAAGAGTCGAAAGAGACCGAAGCTTAATCTAGTCCCCCCACGCCTTTTTCCCCAAACCCATCCGATAAAAATTTTGAGAGATCAATTTTTTTAAAAATAGTTCAAACATCAGATAATAAAAACTACGAGGTTGACACAAACCCATTTTTTCGCTTTGATATTGTTACTTTGATGTCAGTTTTGATACTTTGATGAATATCTGATTTTTTTAAAGTTTGATTTTGAAATAAAGAATTTTTAAAAACTTGAAATTTTTCAGTCAAAAACCAACAAAACTTAATTAAAAAAAAAACTTTCCGAAAAATAAGTTTTTCAAAGAAAAGTAAAGGCCATTTTAAACTTAAGCTCAGCAGATACAAATACCTTTTAAAATTCCAACTCAAAACGACCAGAAATTACTATTAAAGAATAAATGAAACCCAAAACGAACAGAAATTAAATAAGCAATCATAGCAAAAACATACAACAAGTAATAATATAAATGAATAAATATATCTTAAAGCGAGTAATGATTAGAACGAATATGGATATCAAGCTTAAAATGAAAAAAAATGTTTTCCTATCGAAGTACAAATTAAACTTAAAACGAACAAAAATTAAATAAACAATCAATGCAAACAAACATACAATAGATATTAATGTAAATTAATAAATAAATCTCAAAACGAGTGAAACTTAAATTGAATATGCAAATCAAGCTTAAAACGAACAAAAATCACAACAAACAAGAGTTTGGGTATGACCTCCTTCTCTCACTGTAAAAGTCTAAAACCTTCTGTGTCATTGGCTCTTTACTGAAAACTATATGCGTCTTGAACAGTGTTAAAAAGTGTAAACAACAGCAAATTGAATATTTGATGAATAAAGATATTAATTGTTGAAAGATCCTTCAGTTCAAGAATTTATTTCACTGTAACTGTGTTTTTATTGTCAATACTGTAAGAACTGGAAAAGAAAATATTTGTAATATAATCCGTTTTCAGTTAAGCGCCAATGACGCAGTAGGCTTTTGGTTTTTACTTAAAGTTAGGAAAGGAGGCAGTATCCAAACAGTTGTCTTTAGGGAAACTATATTCGTCTTTAACAGCTTTAAAAAGAGCTAATAAATTAAACTGAATATTTTATGTATAATGATATTAATTGCTGAAAGCTCATCAGTTCAAAATTTTACAATAATTTTAATGTTTATTTTCAATGTTAAGTACAAAAGAAAACATTTTTCATAAAATTGGTTTTCAGTAAAGTGCCAATGATGCAGTAGGTTTTAGACCTTTACACTGAGAGAAGGAGGTCATGCCCAAACTCTTGTTCGTGTGATTTTTGTTCGTTTCAAGCTTGATCTGCACATTTAATTCAGTTTCTACTCGTTTTGATATTCATTTATACGTCGATATTAACATCTTTTTTATTCCTACTCTCATGCACTACTAGTCTGATTTCTGCTCTTGTTTAGTTTCATCTTTACTTCAACCGGAATTTTTTTTTTTCGTTTTAAGCTTGATTCTCATATTCAATAAAGGCACTATTTGCTGTAAGATTTATTTATTTATTTATATTATTATTTGTTGTATGTTTTTGCTATGATTGCTTATTTAATTTCTGTTCGTTTTGGGTTTCATTTATTGTTTAATAGTCATTTCTGGTCTTTTTGAGTTTGAATTTTAAAAGGTATGTGTACCTGCTGAGCTTAAGTTTAAAATGACATTTACTTTTCTTTGAAAAACTTATTTTTCGGAAAGTTTTTTTTTAATTAGTTTTAATAAGCAAGGATGCATAAGATCAAATTGCTTCTTTTATCCTTAGCAATGTTAGATGATTTTCAGGTAGGCCTACTTAGCATTCTTTCACTTCTTTAGCGTGGTTGCTATAACATGCAATCTAAGTACCATAATTTGTATTATCATTTTGGAAATCTGTTTTCATTTTATTGTTTTGGCCTTATTGTCTTAACTTATGCTCCTGGCCTCCCCCAGGCCACTCAGCGTGTCCCCAGATGGCGATAGGGGAACGCCCTACAAATTAGTAGAGTACCTCCATAGGAGGCACGGACCAAGGGAAACCTCGTCCCTGGGGGTCCATTATACAAACTGGGGCACCCTTGCCTAGGGTCATAAGTGCAGGTGGAGGAGGAAGAAGGCTCCTTAAATGTACATTCAATAGGGCCTACTGGTGTGTCCACAAGTCCCATGAGTTAGAAACCTTCTCCCAGTAATGAGTTAAATTGCATGGTGATGCAGAACACCATCGTGGAAGGATCCTCTATAGGAGGACAACTGCGGCAGGGCGTAAGATCCAGATATATGGACAACGGCCTGTGCAAAGAGCTGTCTCGACCCTTTCGGGGTACCTGCAAGACTGGGGACCTTGGGCTAACCCTAATCCCAATTGAGGAGTGGCACCCCTCGAGGAAATTATAGCCTAGTAAACGACACAGCATTTGCACGGGATTCTGATCAATGGACAATTCTTCTGGGCTTGGTATGTTTTGAAGGGCGTCTTTTGGCTGAAAAACCTCTTCCTAGCTAATTTATCCACTATGGGTTGCCTCCACGTAGTAATATTAGTAGGCATGAATATATAATGAGTCGGAGGTAATAGGCTTGAGATTGTTTGTGCAGGGTTTTGACTCTTGTTGATGGAAGAGCATCACCAAGTGCCGAAAACCCTGTTGTGACCAAGATGTGCCCAGGATTGCACAAAGCCTCCATTCATGGAGGTCCCAGGGACTTCTTACTGTCCAGTTCTAAGCCAGCTTAAGCACTTTGGGGTAGACTTGAGAAGATATGTGATCTCCGTCCTGCACTGGTAACCGGGATCATTGGTTTTCCTGAGGCCAAAATAATTTCAAAGATTTAAAGAACATGAAAATTGGAACTTGGAATGTTACGACGTTAAATAATGACCATCGTATCGACATTTTGACTGACGAATTCAGACAATTCGAACTGGACTTATTAGTAGTTTCAGCAAATCATGTCCCAGGGGTAGGAAGCATGAAATTAGGAGATATAGAATTTGTTTACTCAGGCAGTAAGGATGGGCTAGATAAACAGGGAGTAGGGCTCATGATGAATAAAGAAGCTGCTAAGTCTTGTTTAGGCTGGGAAGGTATTAATAATACGAAGTGCTCATTTTATGACTAAAAAGTTCAGGATATCAGTTACAGTAGTATATGCCCCTGTAGAACCGACTGATGGAGATACTAGTGACTCAGATGAATTTTACTTACAGGAGCAAATAGAGAGGTTCCCCGGTAGAAGTATGGTGTTTTTACTAGGAGATTCTAACCCCCAGGCTGGTAGAAATAGGGATAGATAGTATCCTAGCCTAGGAAAAGTGTAGGAAAAGAAAACAGTAATGGATACACACTTTTGCAATTTTGTAGGTATAACAATCTACTTACAACCAACACTGTGTTCGGTCATAAAATGGCTCATAAGTTAACATGGTATTCACGTGATGGTAAGACAGCAAATCTTACTGATTATGTTATAGTAAACCGAAGACTGGCAGGATCAATACAGGATACTAGGGTACAAAGGAGTGCTGTTATTGATGTTAAAAGTAAAGATCACCATCTAGTAGTGTCAAGGGTTAATTTAAAGCTCAAATTTCAGAAGGGTAACTACCTCTCGGGAAGTTATGATGTTGGTAGACTCCAGGACGAGAATTTGAGAGATTTTCCAGGAACAGTTGAATACTAAACTTGAGGGTTTAAAATTAGATAATGTGGAGGATGGTTGGAATAATTTTAGAAAAATAATATATGAAGTTGCCGAAGGTATTGTAGGGAAGAAAGCTAGGACTGCAACTAGTATCTGGGTTGGTGCTAATGTTCTGGGCTATTAATGTCCGGGTTGGGAGGACGTCATAAAGAAAGATTTAAAGGAAGTGGGAACTTCCTGGGAGGGTGTAAAGATGGAGGCTATGCATATATTGGAATGGAGGAGGAGCGTGCGTAGCTATATTGACCTCAGGCGGCTTTGTGCTGTGATGAGTAGTTAGTAGTAGTAATAGTAGTAGTAATAAGTGAAGATGAAAAGGTGACGTTGGGTAATGAAAAGATTGATCAGGTGGGCAGCTTCACTTACCTTGGTAGTATTACTAGTAAAGATGGTGGGAGCAGTGTAGATGTTAAAAGTAGAATAGCCAAGGCTCAGGGTGTTTTTTCACAGTTAAAGGAAGTTGGTAAGAGAGGGAAGATAAGTCTGCAAACCAAGATTAGAATATTAGAAGCTACAGTGATGACAGTAGTCAAATATGGCTCTGGAGCACGGGCGCTTCGAAAAGCGGATGAAGATTTGCTAGTTGTATTCCAGAGAAATTACTTAAGGATTGTTCTGGGTACCCAGCTGACTCTCTAGGGCTATAATGAAAGAAAGGTCGAAGTGGCTAGGGCACGTTATGCGGATGAAGGATGACAGATTATAGAAGATTGTTCTTTTCGGCCAACTCTCTAGGGATAAACGGAAAGTAGGTTGTCATCGTCTGGGGTGGGAGGACGTCACAAAGAAAGATTTAAAAGAAATGGGAACTTCGTGGGAGGGTGGAAAAAGGGAGGCTTTGAAAAGATTGGGATGGTGGAGGAGCGCGGTAGTTGTATTGGCCTCAGGCGGTTTGGTGCTGTGGTGAGTTGTTAGTAGTAGTAGTAGTACTATTCCTGAGTTATGCCCTTTTGGTAACCCGTATGTACATAGTGTATATTGATTGAGTTCAACACTCCCCTCAACATTCAATGAATGGCTCGATTGAACGCCCTTCGTATTTTTGGAGAGTAAAGATCAAAGATCGATTGAATGAAATATTTACAATTAAAGAAAGGATTGCAATTGAAGGTCAAAGGATTTATAATTAAAGGTCAAAAATGAAATATAGCATAAATAAATATCACAAAAGAGTAAAATAAGAGTGACCAAAGACAAAGAACAAAACGACGCATGATTATTGTGAGCATACATCAACAACTAAAATAAGGGACGGAGGAGTTAATTTTGGTGCAGAACATAGTTCAGGAATTATTTAGGTGTTCCAGAATATGGGGGATAAAACTTTTCCAGAACCTCTCAGTAACGGTATGAATCGGTGAATATGTTGGAATTGCCAAGGAAGCTTCGTCCTCAGTACGAAGATTAGATATTGTGGATTTAGCAAAACGTAAACAAATTTATTCTCTCCTTTCTTTTAACGTGGTAATACATAAGGATTTAAGAAGGAAGGAGTATGGAATTTTGCTCTCTTTGTAGATGATCCTGAAGTTTGCTTGAAAGATGCGAATACCAGACCGGACATGCATATTCCAATTATAAATGATAATTCCTGATAAATGATATTCATATTCCTGATAAATGATAAATAACCACAGAGGGAATACATGTTAAGGCAATTAAATTTGTTTAGAAGTTTTAACATAGATAATGAAACATCCGCTTGTTTAACAATATTTGAAGCTGTCTCGCTTAAGGTCGTTTGGAATTGTGACGCCGAAGAGATTAGCAACTTTCATTAGCAATCCGGGTGGGATAGGGTCAAGGAAAACGGGTAGTGGATTACAAAAAATTTATAGTAATTATTTTGGATTTAGTGGAATTTACTTTCATATTTAGGTTCTTAGTTTCATCCGAAATATGGGATATGATTTCGAAAGGGTCTCTTTTAATATTCCCCTGACATACTTCAAGGATCGATAAATCATCTACGTATTTCCACCTTTAGGGGAAATTCTTACCAATATCTTTAATCATAACTCGAGATAAAAATGGTCCCAATAAGGCTCCTTGAGGAATTCCACAATATATAGGGAGGGAGGTTGGAGAAAATATTTTTGTATCTTTCAAGTTGAGATCTATTTGAAAGAAACGATATAACAATATTTACTGACAGGAGGATCAAGTTCAAAGTTAACCAGTAGTGAACGACTTAGGGTGGTGTGGTCAACCAGGTCAAAAGCTTTTTAGAAATCAACTAAGACAAGGTTCAGCCAAACATTTAGTTTACCAAGGTTACTTACGATGGTATGTATTAAGTGCACAAAGTAATGGGTGGTGAATGTTCCTTAAATTACCAAACTGCCGGACGTCAATGCGAGGACAAATTTTAACTATAAGGCAGTCACAGAGGAAACCCTCATAAAGTTTGGAAAAAACTGAAGTGAGTGTAATGGGGCGTATGTTGGCGAAAGTTAGACTGGTGTATTTTTTGGGGAAATGTGTTATAAAATACAGGTGTTATGGGACAGGTGTTTTGGGACAGGTGTCTTAGGGGGGCTAAAAAGTAGTTACAGTGTGGAACTGTGCCGTGAATTGCTTACAAAAAACTCGAATGAATGGGTTGAAGTAAAACTTTTAACAAAAAATATCTGAAAAATGTCTTAGAAATGAAGATTGGGGTGTCAGAGAGTGCCAAGGGGTTTCAGTAATAGTGTGGCACAGGATGGGAATTGAGATGGTGTATAACGGGGGGTTGGGTTGCGAAAACATTAAACAATGGATATAATGAATGATTTTCAGGTGGAAATGTCTTAAAATATCTTAGGTATGAGGATGGGATGTCAGAGTGTTCCATTGGGGGAAGGGCAGTAATAGTGCAGCACAGGATGGGATTTTAGATGGTGTATTACGGAGGGTTGGGCTGCAAAAACATGAATCAATGGATTGAATGTCTGATTTTTACCTGGAAGTGTCTGAAAATATCTTACGCATGAGGATGGGATGTCAGAGTATGCCAGGAGGGGGGGGGGGTTCCAGTAATAGTGCGGCACAGGATGGGATTTTAGATGGTGTATTACGGAGAGTTTAGTTGCGAAAACATGAATCAATGGGTTGAATGTGTGATTTTTGGCTGGAAATGTCTAAAAATGTCTTAGGTATGAAGATGGGGGTGTCAAAGTGTGCCAGGGAGGGGCTCAAGTAATAGTGCGGCACAGGATGGGATTTTAGATGCTATATTACGGAGGGTTGTGTTGCAAAAACATGAATCAATGGATTGAATGTGTGGTTTTTAGCTGGAAATGTCCGAAAATGTCTTAGATATAAGGATGGGGTGTCAAAAAGTGCCAGAGGGGGCCAGTAGTAGTGTGGGCACAGGATGGGATTTTAGATGGTGTATTACTGAGGGTTGGGTTGCAAAAACATGAATCAACAGATTGAATGTATGGTTTTTAGCTGGAAATGTCTGAAAATGTCTTAGGTATGAGGATGGGGTGTCAGAGAGTGCCTTGGACCGTTCATAATTTGCCAGGGTGGTATGCATTGGCAAGGACTACTATACTCTACAGCTTAAAAATAAGGCGGGAGGCGTTAAACGATTTTTTCGGTAGAGGGGGACTGAAATCTAGCAATTAATCAAAAACGCTGTATTTTCGTTAAGGCCTCTCGTTAATATCTCTTAAAACTCTTTGAATATATCTCTAATATTAAAACCCCCTCCTCTGGAACTAGTTGCCTGGATCCCCATCACCTTTCTATAATATATGTATCTTTTGCATATATTACGAAAAGCCTTTTTTCACCCTTTATTTTTTGCCTGTCGTGTTTTTAACTGCTTTTTTCTGTGTTTTTAATATTGTTTATAATTTCCTTTAAAATAATAATAGCTTTATTTACAAAGTGTGTGCTTTTAAGATTTATTATTTTGGACTATCGATGTGATTATACAATTAAATCACTGCTTAGTCTGTATCGCTATTAATATTTTGAGAGCGAATGTCTCCGGGAGCGTGTCAAATTTGGGGTTATAACACACCGTT
Source organism: Artemia sp. Qi Xiang Cuo (assembly GCF_049724085.1). NCBI lineage: Eukaryota > Metazoa > Arthropoda > Branchiopoda > Anostraca > Artemiidae > Artemia > Artemia sp. Qi Xiang Cuo. Next base: position 51,049,050 of record NC_142811.1, read on the forward strand.
CTAACGAGCGCCAAAAATGGGGGGTCTCAGGTATCATTCATTACGGTAATTTTAGAATATACTGAGTAGGACAAAATATTAGGAATGGCTTGTTAGTCCTACCAGTTAATGTGCAAATCCTTTGGAAGAAAACTGACCTTTCTAGTTCTGACGAGGTCAAAGAAACAACTAAAGAATGAAAGAAAGACAAAATGCATTGAGCGTTTTGGGCGAAAAATAAAATGCCATTAAGTTAAAAGGAGGAAAAAAATGTGTTGAGGGTTTCAGGCAAAAATGTCAAAAAAGTATTATCTGGCAGTGATGGTTGCGCAATCATTACGTGACATTACATAAAGTGTGTGCCACCATTAAGTTAAAGAAAGAAAAAAAAAACGTTGTACGTTTTGAGCGAAAAATAAAATGTAAGAAAAGTATTCCGTGACAATTTTGCACAATCATTACCTAAGGTGTGTGCTATCGTTACGCTATAAGCGGGGATTCCCTAATGAGTTCCTTACGCAGGGTTACAGGAAATTGCATCAAGCATATTAAACTTAAGCGTTTGAAAAGCGGTAAGTCGGTCGATGTAATTGGAGCCCAGAGGGGCGTGTCATGGGAGTCTTGCCAAGTCTGTTCCCTTTTATAAAACCAGTGACCGCAGTGCACAGGTGTGACGACTAGAGGGCTCTGCTCGGAATCTTGCCAGCTGACCGCATTGCTTAGGTGTGACGGTTTAAGGGTTGGTAGTTACATTATCTAATGTGCTATAAAATGGCGTCTGCCACCAGGGAAACGGATGTTTAGAGATGATTTCCTATAAAATGCTCGTATAAGGGTTTTAATGGAAAAACATCATGGGAAGTAGAAACATGGGGTGGTGTTGGCTAGTAACTCGATTTATCATCAGGCCTCTGCCACCTGGGGAGGCATGTTTAGACATGATTCCATACAAACGTCTAAGGCTTTTAATAGAAAAAATCATGGGAGAAATAAAACAGGGTTGGCATTGGTTAGTAACCCCATTTATTATCAAAAATATCCATACCAACATCCAACAACCATAACCAGCAACCAACAAATATAACCAACAAACAACAAACATAACCGACAAACAACAAACAACCAACAATCATATCCATCAACCATCAAGCAACAAACATAACCAACAATCATAACCAAGAACCAACAAACATACCCAACAAACCCTAAACACAACCATCAAACATAACCAACAACCAACAATCACATCCAACAACCAAAAACCAATAACCAACAAAACATAACCAACAAACATGACCAACAAACATAATCAACAATAACATCTAATGTTAATTTTCCTACGGCTACCATGACATCAGAAAGCTCCCAAGGAATATCCCAATACCTACAACTTCAAAACAAAAAGTCCGGATCGGGATTTAAAGTGGGTAGGCTGTGCTCGGACATGGAGCTAGGGTACTACTTTCATTTATCTCTAGATGTGGTGTGATTATTTATTTAAATTTCTGTTGCTTTAAGATATCATTTATTCCTTATTGATGATTTTTGGTCGTATACAATTATTACCTAGGGTCGTAAGTAGTATCCATGTATAAGATTTGAATTACACATGGAATTACACAAAAATATACAGTGCAGTTTGACGTGCACATTGTAAAAAGCGACCAATCCTTTTATATTATATACCTATAAAGTGAACAAACACGTTTTAAGTTATAATTGAGATTATATAACGCCAGCAGACTGGTTTTTGAGGCAACATCCATTTTTTAGGGGCAATCAGAGAGAGCGGAGGTTACTCCATATACGATAGCTTAATTGGTAATTGGATTCGAATAAAAGAAGTGATTTTCATTGCAATTCATATTAGTAAGAGAATTGAATTCAGAGAAAATAGTTTATTTGAGACGATATTAGTAGAGAAAATGAGTGGAGCATTAACACTATTGGAGGTTGAGGGTGGAGCCGCTAGCAGCAAAGATATACGAGTACCAAACGTGGCCGTGGAAATAACAGGTGGCAGCAGACTATGCCTTAAATGGGATGATATGTATGCTAGATATGTGATATCATTAAGCAAATTTAAAATGGTGGAGCAATTATGTTTTGCTGCGAAACTGAATATTGTGCAATATAAATAGACTTCCGGCAGCATTAGATGATCTAGTGAAATATATTGATGAGAACAAATTGAATCAGTGGTTATTATTGTTGTAATTATGCTCAATAAAATTGTTTCTAAATCAAAGATATTTTTCATTCTATAGTAGACTAGCGTATATTTTTAGATTATTATGGATAGATTTGAGAAAAAGCGAATCATTGGGAATCTAGTGTTTATGGAAAAACGTTTGATTCTAGATGATGATTTTCTAGAGCTGTCTATTCAAAGGAAGATATTTTCTCAGGGAATGCTTGTCGATATAATGAAAACTGATTCTCAATCATCAGACTAGTGCATAAAGCTTTTACGCTGTGGTTCAAATGCATTTACACAATTTATTGACATATTAATTACGAAGCAGCAAAATGATATTGTGGATATGCCTTTAAACAATAGTTTAGAAATTTAGGACTTTTTTTCATGAGAAAGATGGTGTTCAAGGATGATTTACTCCTCTCTCTCTATCCCACTCAATTTATTGTTGTTGGTAGCTCAGTTTCATTGCGGCAGTGAGAGTGTCAACACACATGAAAAAATGTTCCATACATGTCCACTATGCATGCACACACTGGGCAGCTGGTCTTCATGTGAGAATTGCACAATGATTGATGAGTATGATGAAAAGTGCAGATTATGCAATCCGTGTAAATTGCATAGAGGACATGCTGTACAAATTAAAGGTTGTAATTCCTGTCTTGAAGAGGTGTGTTACTCTCATCCTAGAGGGCACCTATGCTCAAATTGCCACTATGATAAATGTAATCAGTGGGAGAACACATATCCTGGTATGATTGGAAAGAATCCTAAGCGTGATTTTAGTTTACTGCTACGAGATTGGTATTGTCGTGGTTTTAGATTGTTCTGGGAGGAGAAGCCGGGTCAGCGATTCAACTATTGGAACAACAAAAGAATTTGGTTTCTACGTCATCGTTGTGAAGACAATGGCTACTATGATTATAAGCCCACTGATTTTTATTTGGCTGTGACGGAATGTGATTCGCCACTTGAGGACACTGTTTGTGACATTACTTCAGATAAGCAAATTGAAACATGTAAATTCTATAGAATGATGAGAATAGTGTCATTGACTATACAAAGAGATATGACAAGACTGAAGTTACACTCTATTGTAGAAAATGTGACCCTTACATTGCAGCACATCAGGATCAGTATACTTTGAATTCAGATAATCTACCTGCATTAGTTGTTCTCGACAAATACCTATACCTAGTAGAAGATGAAATCTAAAGAGTAGAAAAGTCGTTTTTATCATGTATATACATTTTTCATTTATTAATAAAGAATTTCAAATACATTTTTATAAAATTTTATTCACATACATTTTTAGAACATTTTATTAGGGCACTAAAATAAATATTAAACACGTTTGTAAGTATATTTTCCACTATAATGTCGTTCAATTGAGGTAAGTCAACGTAGATGTTGAGAAACTGCTTGTAGGTATAGCCACGACATCTGAACATGAAAAAGAGTAGAGCATGAAAGCCACATGTCTTAGTCGTTAAATCCTGTACTCTTCGTTGATTTTGAATAATAGTTTCCCCACTGCTTTCAATAAAGTTGTTGATGTATGGAGTGTAGAATTTATACGATAGGCCAAGAGGATCAAAAAATGCAATATTCTTCGCTGTTTGAAAGATGCATAGCCAATGGCCTGTCTTCAAAGTCATTGGACTGCTATTAACAAAGATTAAGGTATTGTTAAGACTTGGAATTTTTTCAATGAAGTCCGATGGTATGCAATAGGACTTGTATTGAGACATGTATGGATCCATATTAAATACGTTGATTATTTGGATTGTGTTCATGGTGTCAGGTCTAGTAGAACACTGCCGTCGGGTGTAATTTCCCAATAGGTTTCAAATTGACTCAATGATATTAGCGTGATACTCTCAGTCAAAGCATCGGAAAAGGTGCACTCTAAACGTACATTCCCTGTTCGTACTATGCTCATATCCTGGGTCCCCGACAAGTCCAAAACAATTACACCATGATTTTTTGAAAACATTGAATCGGTTATTCCATTTTCAAATAGTTGGGAGTCATGATCTAGAGATTGCATGGTCAACTCGTACAGAGTTATATAGGATTTTTTGTCAAATGATAGACTGTACAGCGGAATACCATTCACTTTGCACAAAAGGCTAGATAGACCGAAAAAATTAAAATCATGGGGGGATTCATTCCAGGAGCCAACGGCACTGCCACTCTTCACGAAGGCCAAAGCCAATTTTGATGGGATTTCTCCATTGATAAATGATGAATCGGTATAGCTACGAGAGCCGGTGACAATGTGACGTTGATTGGTGATCGTATGGAGTACAAGAAGTTTATTGATCTTGCAATTGGCTCTTAGCTTTTTCACTGCAAATGCAAAAGAGCTCATAACCTGTTGTTTTCGAACGTGGAGAATTGCTGATGTGATATTAACATTTGCATCAGGTGCTGCAGAAAGTTTCTTTCTCAAAATGAAATTCGATGGGGCCAGTTGCAATTTTATGTCAATCTTGACATTGGGGAGCAACCATTGGAATATATTCAATATCTCATGATTTAATTTTCTAACTAAATGATACTCCTGGGTCACTACAGTAGTCAACTCACCGTCAGTATTAACACCTGATCTATATTCATGGCCAAATGACTGTCCTCTCAACTCCTTATATGCCTTTGGTGTCATCATCATAAATTGTATGTGGCTTGCATTGTTGGATAAATTATTGCTAGTGCTCATCAATGTTCCATTAATAAATACGTTAATTTGTTTGAACAGGTTGTGTAGAATACAGTGTTCATAGGAAAGACTATTGGAACAGTTGGAGTTGTATTATCTGAATTTTTCTTCATCTCTACATTTAAATCAATAAATGTTGATGACAAATCAATGAAATAGTCTTCATTGGAAAATATTTGAAAGTGCATATTTCCCAAGAGGGGTTGCTGGGGATAAAAATGTTCATAGTAGCCATACTTGAAACTAACATCAATATTTTCAGCATTGAACAGATTCAATCAGGAACTGATTGATGGATGCGATTCCTTGTGGGGGAGATAGGTCATCTTAAGAGAAGAAATCCTTCTTTCATCTTACAATATTTTTCTTTTTCCTCTTATTGGTCTTCCTTCTTTCATTCTTCAAAGTTATTGTTGATGTCCTTGGCTTCCCGCCTGGGGGAATGACGAATGACACGCACGCATCCTTTTTAATCCCTTCCCATTTTGCTGAGATTTTAATTCCTCACCAACGGCTCTTGCTGAAGATCTAATATTTTCCTTAACACTCTCATTGAAATTCTTACCCGACCCCCTGTCCTGTAGTGTTGAGGCAGAAGAATTTGATGCAGCAGGTACAAGATATTTTCTGGCAAGGGGTGGTGCAGAACGAAATAGCCTAGTAAACCAGCTACCAAGACCATAGCCAGACATTGTAGTACGCCCCTTGTAGTAGTCCAATCCATTGCCTATTTGACGTGGACTCAGAGCACCAACATAGCAATCGATATCGGGACAGACAAATGGAATTCTTCTATTGTTCATTTTAGGTGGTACTGGTGACGTCGACGATGGGTCGAAAATGACATGTAATCATTGCTAAGCCTTTTGTTATTGCTAGAGGATCACCCAATTCACTTCTTAGTGTTAACTGACAGAGTTCCAAATACGAAGTGTTTACAGAAATATACTGGAGATGCTTTATATTATAGTGATAACCAAGTTCATGAGTTGTTTTTCGTTCAAGAACACTTAGGAGGGGCACATTTGAATTACCAACTCTTGACGTTTCCACAAAGGATGCATAGATAAATATGCAAGAGTCCGAGGCGAAACCAGGTAGATAGTCAGCAAAAATATCTTGATCCATCCCGTAAACAGTGCCAGAATTTTCCCCATTGATCATATTCTGTTTAAAGCCAAGAACGTCTCTCAGACTATCATTCAGAATAATTATTTCAGTGTCAACAGGCGAGATAATGTAAATCCTATCGTGTTCCATTGAATAATTAAAAAGGAATGTACCATTCCTACGATATGAGATTTTTCTATTGATTGTACGACACAAATCTGTCATATCATCATATTCAATATATTTCAATTTGACATGTGGATATTCAGTAGATTTAAGTGCTTCAACCCATTCATACTCGACAAAGAGTGACCAATCCAATGGTATAACTTTTATATCATACTCACGATCCTTTCTCAGGACGTCATAGGTATTTTTGAGAATACAGTCGACAAGAGCCACTTCATAGGCACAGTCGAATTTGATGGCGGGGGACAGTTTCGTCCAAAAATCACTTGTTTTATTCATATCATTGTAGAGTGGATCGGAGACGTTGGACATAATTGTTACATAGAAATCATTGGGCATTGTCAATATTTTCAACACCCATCCAAGAATTGAAATCAGAGTTGTATCCTAGCCACCGAACAAGTAACTGTTTCTTACCCCTGCGAGTACGAATCTTTAATATCTTTTCAATTTGATAGATTTCACTATTATTTTTAACTTTTTGGTAGTTCATAGTCATAAAAGCCGCCGAGAATCTCTTCATCTTTGGTATCGCGCAAACGATAAGTTATGTGTTTAGTGTCTAGGATTTTTGCCACTTTAAAAAGTTATGTGGACCACAAGTAATTCCCCTTTGAAAAAACATTAGTTGTTCTATTAATTCGGACAGTATCACCAACATTGAATATTTTTTTTTTATTGAAAATCGTTTCATTGGAATATTGTTTAAGAAAGGTGTCAATTGTATCATGATCAGAATGATGAGCTTCCGTTGGGGTTGAGTTGGGCAATGATCGATGAGGTCGTTGATTACAAATCAACATGATTTTATCTAAATCTTGAATAAAAGCAGATGTATTTTTCAATGTACAATATCTTGAAATTAAAAGTCGAATAGTTCGTATCAATCCTAGGCCAATGCCGCCTTTATAGGACTATGACTATGATAGAGCAGTGTATTATATTTCACAAGTACTTTTGCAACATGGGGATTAACAAATTCACCACCGCGATCCGTTTGAATTTTTCTATACGAATCCTGTTTGAGAGTACTTTCAACGGCCTGAGCAACTTCAACACCTCTCTTTGACCGCAATGGCATTGCATATGCATAGCGACTATAAACATTGATTGCATGTAGAATGTACTTGTACGGTGTATTGTGACGTCTTTGAATCTCATCTAGAGTTAGGAGATCTGCTTGCATTATATGCAATAGGAAAAAGGATTTAGTTTTTCGATAATGATTTGCGCAAAGCCTATGATTTCTATGCAGAGTGTAACTTTATTTATTGTGTAGATAGTCTTGTACACTTTTAGTGTGAACACCAGTAAATTTGGAAAGAGTGGTGGGGGAGCTTAAACTCCCCGCATCACGAATATTTTCATAAACACCTTTCAGAACTTCAACCATTTTGAACGTAAACACGTAGTGTAACGTCTTCTACCCTTTTGTATACTAGTGGTTGGCGATGGGGGTGATAGTGACATTGACTTGATACGTTTTCGGTTTTGTCTAGCTATCAATGGTGTGCTGCTCCTCCTCCTCACCATTGTCAAATTTCCACTAGGTGTGCTAGTATTTTCCAAGATTGATTTAAAATCTTCTTCTTCTTGTTCATGTTCATATTTTAATGGTGTTGGTGATGGTACATGTTCATTTAATTTTTTTAGAATTTTTATATTGCTAATAAGGCTTTTGGGGAAGTTTAGTGTATTTAGACACTTGTATAGATGAGCGTCAAATGATAATAATCCTTTACGATTTGTAACCATATTATAGATTAAATCAAGTAGATTATAGCTCTTGCCCTGAATTATAATCCCTTTCCCATTGTTATCAAATTGAATATGATCTTGACCACTTTCCATGAGATAGGTTAGGAGTCGTTTAATTTGTTCACGATATGAGTGGGGCATTAGATTTCCAATTTTCGACACAATTGAATCCAATTCCTCCTTCTTGAATTGTGTTCCAGCAGTAGCAACAGTAGCAGCAGCAGCAGCAGCAGAATCCTGAGGAGATGATTCTTTTTTGTGATCAATACCACTGGTCTTCACACGATAGGGCTTATATTTGTCCACTCGGCGAAGTGCATCTTCAAGTAAAAATAGTTTTTTACCATTCTCATTATTCTCGTCGTTAGTGAATTTACTCAGATTGTCCTCAAAGTGTTCCACGGGTGATAGAGCGATTTTTATTGTAGTCAATTGATAGGGTTTTGCCGTTGTCCAGAGAAAACTGTTAACAAGTCCTGCAATTATTGGCAGTAAAAGTGTGAAAAAGCTACCGCCCGCCTGAAGAAGACGTTTCCTTTTAAAATTCTTCCCTTTCTTTTTAGAGGCCACGTACAATGGAACCATGTTGCTTTGCCTGTTGCTTAACTACTTCTGGCAGTTGAACATTGCCCTCGGTCAAATTTAAACAAAGTGCAAATATTAGATTAATGAAATCATTGTCAATGCCATGTTTGAGTATGGCTTTCCTAAGCGAGGGTTTTGAAGTGCTTAGAACCGAAAATAAAACTCTATTTTCATTTAATTTCCTCAGTGTCATGATAGCAACTATTAGCCTTTTTTACTGTTCAAGGGGAGATATACTGTAATTTCATTGTCAAAAATATCTGTGACTACACGCAGATCCTCGGATATATTTTGATTAAGATCCAATAGGATATAGCCTTAGGGTTTATTAGTTGCCTGATTGTATGCAGAGAGCAGTAATTTAGAGGCGCCGGGGTATATTTGTTTATTGAGAGTTATTAGCGATCTAGAATCACGAACAACTCTGTAGATGATATAGTAGGTGCAGTTCAATGCAGGTGTTCGCATACATTTGTTCTCATGAGAGAGATTGTGTAGAACCAGAGTAACGGGAATCTGTTCATGATGAGAGCGAACAGTGAACAGTTATAGCATTTCCTGGGACCATTGTTAAATAGATTCAGCCAGATCGTCAATAATCAGCCAAGTGTTTGGTTCAATAATGCTGAAAACATCAAGACCCTTTATGAATTGTATCTGCACCAATCCCGCTATGGCAATTGATTTTATTTTATCGTATGATTCCTGCCAAATACTGTAACAATAGTAGATTTTTTCGGCTTTTCCACAAACATTTTATCACAATTTTATATTGTTTTGGTTATCAATGCTGTTTTGCCCGACATTGAGGGCCTGAACAAAAACGATCTGAATGGTGTTTTAAATTGATGCTTGTTCTCTTCAACAGTTCACCTAGAACTAACTGTAGACTATAGTTGTCTAATGACTAAATAATTTCCGTACTAGTCGGTTAAACAATAATAAGAAGGAGAAGAAGAATAAAGAATCATATTTTCTTTTATTATATGCATAAAAGTAATAGCACTTTATAAATACTACATTGAACATGAAAAAAAGCACATTAAACATGAAAAATTAGACTTGTTTTTTAAATTTATTTATAATAAAAAATACAACATTTATTTTACATGAGCACTAGAAAAAAAAAATAAAAAAAACACTTTAATAAATACATTTTTTTTTAAATTTCCTTATAAAAAATACAACATTTATTAGAATTTATCAGTTGCGATTTGGCATTCATTCAGTGCGGAGACGAAATAAAATCTATAGTGATACTCTGCTTAAAAGAGTTATAAACCAGTTTGACAAGATTTATAAACCTTTTAATTGTGGTATATGATTTAACATTGGATTCAAAAGAAGATTGACGAATAGAATCTACCACCTGTTCTGTTTGAAACTGGGGGGCCGTACAAGTTACGAAGTAGCCCCCTTGCGCGTAAGTCCTCGTTTCATGTTTAATAGAAAATTAAGCTAATAATTTTCCATTTTATAATAGAAAAAGGATGGAAGGACAGTCTATAGCATTTGCCCTTGAAGAGATAAAAAAGGCAGTGTTCGAAATCCCTAGCCTGTCGAAGAGTATCGATGACGTTAAACTAAGCCTAGCAAGTATTGAAGCTAAAATGAAAGAGTTTAACATTAAGCAAACGGAGACAGCTCAAGAATTGACAAACATTCGAGCAGAGCTGGAAGTATCCCGTAAGAGAAATATGCGGCTTGAGAAAGAAATAAAACAGACAAATTTGAGGTTTTATAATTTTCCCCAGCACCCTATATCGAATACAACCCTGTTAGATGATATAATTTTGCTAATCAGTAATACTGTGCCAAGCTTAAAAGTGTCAAAGTGGGAATTCAGGGATGCTGTTCGTTTAAGGGGACCACAAAACCTACGCCCTATTTTAATAAAGTTCAATTCCAAAGTTACACGAGACATTTTGTTGAGGAATGCGAACCTTTTCAAACAAAAGGGGATATCAGTAGCGCCAGATTATACGCCAGAAGAACGCGAGGCTCGTACGGCCCTAAGACCTTTATTATCCCAAGCTATAAGCAAAAAGAGAATTGTGAAGCTACGCGGAAATAGATTATGCATAGACAATCAGACGTTGTTTATGATTTTGAGAGGAAACCAGTGCTGGAAATGGCGGAGCCGACTATGGAGAAACAAACTCATAATAAAGATAGTAGCACAAAAAACCATATCCCGAGAAGGTCTTATATGCGATCTCCCTCAAGCGATAGCGATTCAGATCCTGAAATTGAAAGCATCCCAAACAGCGATTCAGATACAACGATCATAGAAAAGCCGGCTGCGATACTAGACCATAACATTCCTAGTGGAAACTACGCAAAAAGTGATAGGCCGAAAGGAAAAAGGGTCCTGGACATGATTATAAGCCCAAGCAACGATAGTAAGCAGGATCAAAGAAATGTGAGACCAAATAAAGGACCAAAATTGGAAAGGAAACGAAAAAGTCTTAGTCCGAAAAAATGTGGCCAAAATCTAGCAGAACGACCACCATTTGTCATAGAATAGGGAAACAGCCATATACAAAAACTGTCAGCTATTACGTGGGATGTACAGGGTCTAAGTAGTAAAAGCGATGTGTGTTTAAATAGTTCATTTTTGGATTCACAAATAACTTGCTTAGTTGAAACATGGTTATTGCCAGAAGAGGAAATATCAGTGTTTGGTTATGTTGTTTTTCGTGTAGATAGAAGGACATCAAGGAATTCCAGGAACTATGGAGGAATATCAGTGCTAGTCAAGCAACATGAATTTTCTAGTTTAAGTCGTTTGCCAAGCATGTCTGAAAATTTGATATGGTTACTTTTGATTTTCTTGAGGAAGTGGTTTATATTTGGATGTGTTTATATTTCACCTGAGAATATTTCATATTGTGAAGAAGATACTTGGGCAATATTAGACGAAGAAATTATTCTTACTAGATCGTGGTATAAAGAAGATTCAGTGTTATTAATAGGTGACTTAAACGCTTACACTGCTGAACAATCCGAACTAAATGTGAATTTTGTTTCAGATGATGAGGACGACCCTGTAGTGGGGATTATTACTTGAATGTAATTTATACCACGAAGGTGCCAAGATCGAAAAAGGAGAGTTAACTCATGGGGGAGGAAACTGCTTGCACAGTGTGGAGGTTCTGATTTGACAATGGGAAATGGGAGATTTTGTGAAGATGGTAGCTTAGGTGAGTACACTTGTGTTTCTGGACCTTGCTTTCGTTTAATTGATTATATATTGGTTGACACTGGGCTCAAAGTTGAATCCCGAAATGTGAAAGTGATACATCGAACAAGATCAGACAACTTTGCAGTTAAAGCAGAGTATATTGTTTCTTGAATGGAATATTGTTTGTTTGAGAGGAGTCTTGAGGAGAGGTATGTGAATAAAGAAATGATGGTGTGTAAGGAGCTAGAAATTTTACCTTATAAAATCAATTGCAACTGTTCACATGAACAATGGGTACTGGTCCATGAGAAATTAATTAATGACCCCATAGCGAAAGAAATTGACCATCTGAAGTATGAGGCTGAGGTACCGAATACCGACCAGGAAACAATAGCAAATAGGTTTTCACAAATATTAAGCGAATCTCTGGCATCGGTAAAATCAGCCGAGAAAAAGAATGAAAGTTTTTATGATGAAGAATGTAAATTCAGTAGCGTTAACTTGGATAAAATGTTACAAAATGTAAAGAATGCACCGGATGATGAATCAAAAAACAAGACATTAACAAGTTACCGTTTAGTACGTAAAGAGCACAAAAAATCAATAAAAAGGAAAAAGGAAAATTATAAAAGAGAAAGAAAAAGCCAATCTTTTAAAGTGCTTTAGAGAAAATAACAGTAGGGAGTTCTAGAAAATCATAAAAAGAGATAGGCTAAAAGACCACAGTCAGAGGTGCCCGCCCCCGAAACTTGGCCCGATTACTTCAAACTACTACAAAAAGATACCCAGGATAGCAACATACACCTACAAGAGACATTAGGTCTAGATAACTGTGAAGAAACATCATTCCCTCTAAACCAGGAAGAATACGTATTATGTGACCCAATAACCCCAGAAGAAATTGAAGATTCACTTAACAAAATACGAGGTGATTCAGCTCCCGGGCCCGATGGAATTCCTATGAAGATCTTCAAAGCATTTCGGACTGTTCTTTTACCTTTTTTGGTCTCATTATTTAACCTAATTATTTCAAAGAGGAAGTGGCCAATGACCTGGAAAACCTCGCTTATTCTCCCACTTTATAAGAATGGTAATCCCACTACACATAACAACTATAGACCAATAAACATCCTAAACAGTGCTGGAAAAGTTCTAGAAAAAATTATAGATAAAAGGCTGGGAATGTGGATAGAAGAGAAAAAAATCTTGCAAGAAGAACAAGGTGGGTTCAGACCAGGTTATTCTACAGCTGATAGAGTTTTTGTTATTAATGCTCTTCTAGAAAAGCACTGCAAAGGTAAAGGAAAATTATATGTGGCCCTAATTGATTTGAAATCAGCATTTGATAGTGTAGATCGTGTTTTATTGTTGAATGTATTAGTAAATCTAGGCCTACCAGCCCCTTTTTTTTACAAATTCTATCATCTATGTATTCATTGAATAAAAGTTTTGTGAAAGTTGTTAGGAAGGGAATATCTCTGCCTTTTTTCTCGAAAAAGGGCGTGCGCCAAGGAAGTACACTCTTGCCAAAATTATTTGCTATGTTTATTAATGATATTGTTCCTTATTTCCGACAAAGATGGGCACCTACTCTCCGACTGGGAAATCTGAATATGTCAATGCTACTATTTGCAGACGACATAATATTACTGGCAAATTTAAATAATGATTTACAAACTCTCTTGAACCTCCATGAAAAATATATGAAAGAGAAGAAACTAGTGGCGAACGTCACAAAATCCCAAATTAATACTGTTAGCAGAGAAACCTTTGACTTACTGCCACATTGTTTATTGACTAAAGAAAGGCTGAAACGGTGGAAAAGACCAAACAATTAAGTTTCAACATTAGTAAAAATGGAAAATGGACGAGTCATATTACACTAATGGCACAGAAAGGAAGAAATGCATTATTTGGTATATACAGAAGCACACTAACAGCAAAAATAAGTGAACTAAGCCTCCACAAACATATATTTAATACTAAAATTATGCCTATCTTACATTACGGATCAGAAATATGGGGGTATCAGCCGGCAAAGCAACTAGAAGCCATTGTATTTAAAAATTTTAAACGAGTTTTTGGCCGACACAATACACCACATACGTAAGTTTTAAAAAGTGATATTGGCACATTTAATCTGAAATTGAAAAGATATACCAATGTTATCAAATTGTGGTTAATAATTCTAGAACTTCCCCAGATTAGACTTACCCGAGCAGCATATGAAGATCTTCTCCTTCAGTATAACAAAACATCATGGACAGCACAAATCAAGAGGATATTAGATGAGAATGGATTTTCAAGTTCGTGGGAGAAGGGAAAAGGGCCAGAGGATCATGAAAAGTTCTTCAAGGAATTTAGTGCAAGACTTGAAGACCAAGAAGTGCAACTATGGCAAGCAGCTGTGGACAAATCTCCGAGTCTTACTTTGTATAGAGAAGTAAAAGAGAATTTTGGTCAGGAGTTTTATTTCAAGCTGGGTTTGCCCATTAAGTATTTGAGGATTTGGATTCAGATTCGAGCAAATTATCTTCCAATTTATACTAAGGTTGCAAGGAAAAAGAGGGAAGGTCCGGAGGCCAGGTATAGTTGCTTGAGATGTGGGGAAAATGATTATGGGTTGGGCCATTTCCTCCTCCGGTGTAAGCAACTATCTCATTTAAGGGGATTAATTATCCATGAGGGAGAAGATAGGCTGTTTTGTGAGTTAATGATGTCTAGGACTCCCCGTTATATTGTGGCAGTAGGAAATTTTGTATTGATGGGAAGGATGTCAAATGAAGTGTAATTTTTCTTTAGTATGTCTTTTTGTATATGGCTTTAGTTGGCTTTTAAATACAGATTATTATTATTATATATATACACACACACACACACACACGTAAAATAATAATATCACACTTTTATTTACAACATTTTAAATTTGAAATGGGGCGCTGCGGCAGACGAAGGCCGATGGCGGCCACTGCGGCGGCCGGGAAGCACCGCGGGTCCTGCTGCAACGTGCCGGAGGGGGGCATTAAATAATGGAATTTGTGAGGAAATAGCTCTGCCTTGCACACACACACACACTCATGTCGAAATTATTTTTTAAAAAGTGTGTAGGTACCCCCTTGCAAACTTGTTTGATATCCTTGTTGTGTGTTTCCACACAGTATACCTTCGGACAAGGGAACAAACCACTGGATATCAGATCGCTACCAGTTTCAGATTTTAATATTAACACTTGATTTGGGGCCTGGCGTTTCACTAGCTATGGATAGCGGGATTTATCCCAATTTGTTTAGTTCATTCGTGAGCTAATGTACTCGCCATTTTACAAATCGTTCAATAGATTTTCAGTTTCAACTTCTAACAGGAGTGAATCAGTGTCCCCGTAATACACTTGAACTTGTCCCTCAATCGGCCACTGTACCTTGCATACATTATAATAAAATGACAACATGAGTTTTTTAGATATTTCAGTTAATGCACTCCCGGTTGCAATATTTCTATTTAAAACAATGTTTCTTTTCTTGCGATGTAGGAGCACCATATCAGAGTCTATGATTGTGAACGACGTGAAGTTTGGATCCGCAATGATTCGAGCACAATCTTTGGGATTCGTTACAATGTCACATCAATTTCTGTTTCGTACACTTTCGCACATTTTACTGAAGGCTGAGTTAAAAATGAGTTTATAGACTTCTTTTTCAACTTTCGTTTTCGCTTGTGAACGCTTACTGACAAAGGTATCAATAAACGTTTTCATGTAAGGCTTTTGATCAAGTTGGAGGGCTCTATGAATCTTTGTGACACCAATCTTTGTGAATCATTGGACACCCTTTAAACAGCACGTGCTGAACAACGATATTCTGTTTCGGGTTGAGGTCGGCAATTAGTTTTTTTTTGTAGGTACCCAGTGCATACTCCCATCCTCTACTAAAGATAAATTGTAGGGGCTCAGAGAGCCCCTACCCACCGGTCTATTTATGCACGGAAAAACAAAGTCTTTTACCGAGTCATGGATTTTCATGGTTATTTCATCGTCAATTTAAAAAAACCATCCCTGTGTCCCATTCTCCTCAACGCTAGCAATGTCGGAGAAATTTGAAGCACATGGATTGTTAAGCCATTTATAATTGCCACACGGCAAACAGTAGTGAGACATTGCCGATGGGTAAAGGGAATTCATATCCAAAAAAACTGCATCTGACTTTTCATTGGTGTGCTGTCCGGTCGGATCAGTTTTCATGATTCGTTCCCCGTGAAAAACATACCCGCCCCTCTTTGATCTCTCTACAAAAAGAATCTGATCCACATCGGTGATCAGACCTATTTCTTCTTTGCTGATTTTAAGTATCAAGTCCATCACCAGATGAGGAGTGGAAAAATAATAACCAAAATCCAACCCGAATTCCCCATAGATTTTATCGGTATTCTTGCCCACAATGTCAAGAAGAGTGAGTATGTCACTGGCCAAGTATAGTTTACAATAAACCCACCAATTTTTACATGCACCCTTTGCCCAAACCCTCTTAGCAAATTCATAGTCGCTAGTGGTGCACTCACTCTCAGTAAGATAATTGTAAAAAGCTTCAATGAGCAGTAATGACACCTCATCTAGACTCGAGGCAGAGTTGTAATAATCATATGCATATATGCCCTTACACGTTAATAAATCATACATTTCATCATCAGGGAAGCGCTTTTTAAGGAGGGGGGAGCTGTCAAAATTGTCACTTTTCTGTACCTGAATAAATTGACTTAAGGATTTGGGGAAGAAGCTGAAAGAGTCTAAAAACAGATTTTGTTCAGGCACGTGTTACCCTTGTCAACCGTTTTCCTCATGAATTCTAGCAGCAATAGCTTATCCGATGATTTGGGTATGATATTATATGAAAAAGAACCATCTATCCATGCGTCATCTACAACTCCACCCTTGGCAATGCGGGCCAACGCCGGTAGAACAAACTTTAAGTGAAAATTGGAATTGTGTATAAAAACAGGCACGAAATATTGCTGTCTAACGTTTAAATTGCATGACTGATGTCCTACCCCTCTAAAGTTACTCCCCCCATGTAATTTTCTGCCAAAAATGATCATGGTCGATCACCGTCCTCCTCCCCCCATTCCCAACACCATCATCAAAATTCCCCTTGCAAACCCAACATATTTTACGATTTTGAATGGCCAATCTGTCATCTGGTGATAAGAGCATAGGATAGCTTGTGTAACAAAGGTGCGAAATTGCACCGTTTGCTATTTTGATTAGACTGACCAATGCCGAGCGCATGCAGTCTTCGCCGCCCAACATCTCAACTACATCCAGCACTTGCATGGTATTATTGGAATCTCGTTACGCATCAGCGTAAGATACCCCTATGGCTACATGTATTTTAACACAATTTGGATTTAACGAATCGTATACGTCTTTAAGTCGGACCTTGCAGTCTAAAGCGATCTTATTGCTCTGTACAAACGTTTTTTGGAAATTCTAAAAACTTAAAATCGCTCAATATCCGCTTACCGTCTCCACAGCCTGGTATCCATGACGTTTACAGTGTTTCATGTGATTATTTAACTTTAAATCAGAGCGAAATCTTGAGAGGCATGTTGGACAGTAACAACAAACACACCCATTTTTACCCTCCCCGAAAACCCTACTAATATCGGTAATTGGATTAAAATGTCCAATTGAATCAGGCTCTGTTGGTGGCGTGTATAGAAGCCACACCCAATGTTCCACTGATTCAATTGAAGGAGCCCTCACTGAAAATAATACGCCCTTCATATCGGAACGCTGCCCCTCCTCAAATTCTGTATCATACTGCAATACCGTGACACCAATCTTTAAATGTGCATTAGCCCACTCGAAAATATCTATTCCTTTTCATGTCACGGGAAATTGACCATCTAAACAATTAAAATCTACTATGGGGAACTTTGAACCCTCCCTACCATTAACTGCTAATTCATCCAACTTTTTCTTAGAGGCATCTATTTGAAGAGGTCTGTGTGCGGGAATCAAAAATGCATATTTGAAACAATGTATCCTCGTATCGAAACAGATTCCTTGTATCCCCCAACACCCCTCTATATCTGATATTTTAAAACTAAGCCCTCTCCGAATGCCCACCTCTTAAAATAAAATCCTTTTTAAGTCTACAAATATTAACGTTTAAACTCTCGATAAATAAAACCACCAAGCCACTACCCCCCTCGTTATATTTTTCCCATTTAGTTTGAATGCCATTAACCCAATCTAGAAAAACCTCCTCATAATTTGATAAATGCGAGCGAATTGCCAACTTCTCTGTGTGCAAGTATTTCGAATACAGCTCGCTCGCATTTTCATTTAAAAAAAATATTTTTAGTGCTATTGATGCTTTTAAACTGACCCCCACCCCCAAGCCCCCATCTGTTGTTCAAGAATGGCTCGAATCTTATTAGCACATAAATGGGTAACGGATCTGCTATTATATCCCCTGAGGTCAAAGAGTTAAAGGGGTCACCAAATTTAGCGCTATAGACTTTTGTATGGTGCAAGGCAGAGTTGGAAGGAAAAAAAATATGGAAATGAGGGTACTTGTGATGATGTTATATCATTCTTAGTACTAGCGGCATCATAAACTGGAATCGTGGGGGGTGGCATAGAATATTCAATAGCACCACCCCCAGTCTGTTCAATTGCATTGGATGGAGGTGGCATGAAATCCTCTAGGCTAGTTAGAGCATCTTCCAGGGTGTTTGGGGGATAGCTGATCAAGCCAGTCTGTATTGTCCTGTGACGGAATTTCTTTATGAGGACCCGTTTGAGATGCACTAGTACTACTAACATCACCTAAATGCTATCTCATAAATCTATCTGTCCATTCCTGGCCCTCCACCATGTCAATGTCACAGGTTAGATCATCTAGGCTGGCCATGTCCCCAAAAAAATCATTTAAAAAACCTCTACGCCACTCCATATTATCAAGAACTAGCTTAGGCTCATCCCTAAACTCCAGTGGTGGTGCGAGGATTGGTTCAGGTCCACTAAAAATGGATGCTCCATGATCTGATCTTGATGGCACTGCTATTTCATTAATCTGTAGAAAAGACCTTTGTTTCCCATGGGAAATGACCATTATTTTACAAAGTTCAAAAACTTCCTCAATTTTTACCTTATCCGAAGAAGTTAATTTCCCCTCTTAGCCTTATATTAACTAAGTACTCGCCCCTCTCTCCAGAAAGTTAAGAAAGACGTAATAGTCTATTTCTCCTGATGCATTTCAAGTCAGATGTTTACTGGGGTATTAAATAAGTAGCATTTTTACACCTCCCTCAAAACTTAATTTCCCCTCCTAGCATTATTTTAACTAAATACTTGCCCCCACACTTCATATAGAGTAGCCAAAATAGAGCTTAGCCAATTCTAAATTTCATCATTTTTTATGTTATTAATTACACTGAAAAAAATTGAACATCTAAAAAGCCCCCGATAAATATTCGCTAGTTTGGTGTGGCATAGCAATAAAGTAAAATAAAAAAATATTTGTCAAGGAACTGCGATTATTTCATAAAGAAGCAATAGTCTATTTATCCTGAAGCATTTCAAGTCAGATGTTTACCAGGGTAGTAAATAAGTGCCATTTTTACATCCCCCTCAAAACTTAATTCCCCCTCCTAGCATTATTTTAACTAAATACTTACCCCCACACTTCATATAGAGTAGCCAAAATAGAGCTTAGCCAATTCTAAATTTCATAAATTTTTTTTACGTTATTTATTACACTGAAAAAAAATTTAACATCTAAAAAGCCCCTGATAAATATTCGCTAGTTTGGTGTGGCATAGCAATAAAGTAAAATAAAAAATATTTGTCAAGGAACTGTGATTACTTCAGAAAGAAGCAATAGTCTATTTATCCTGAAGCATTTCAAGTCAGATGTTTACCGGGGTATTAAATAAGTACCATTTTTACACCCCCCTCAAAACTTAATTTCCCCCTCCTAGCATTATTTTAACTAAATATGTGCCCCATGTGAACTTGTTTATTGTCAAGGTGTATTTTACGATTTCTCATAGGTCACTGGCCTAATTTGGCTTTTGTGTGTGCCCCATTGTTTTTGTGTCGGTTCCATTGCAACTGAACCCCCGTATAACTGAACCCTCGTGCATCTGAACCCCCCCGTGCAACTCCACCCCATTTAACTAAACCCCGTGTAACCGAACCATCGTTCAAGTGAACCTCCGTGAAAGTGAACTCCCCGTATAACCGAACCCCCTTACAACTGAACCCTCTGTGCGACTGAACTCCCGTATAATCGAAGCTTCGTATAACTGAACCCCCATACAACTGAACCCTCGTTGCAACTGAACCCCTTAAGCTATTTGATAAATGGTGCTTACCATAGAAGTTACAGCTAGCTCGCTACAAAGTGTTCGTGGGGCATAGTGAATCACGCTTTCTCTCCTCAAATTCATTTCAGTGCTGCCAGTCTCATGATTGAGCTTTGGTCGTTTTTGACTTGACACCTGAATATCTGAGTCCTGGAAATAAAAATAAATTTTTAGTTATTCACTAGATATTTAAATACAATGTACGAAAAAAAATTACAATTTCAACTATTAGCTACATTTGAAATTTATTCAGGATATTAATGATTGTGACCCCTTCCTCCAACTCCTCTTTTTTCTTCAATGATTACCCCTTTAGTAAATACACATGCATACATACAACGATCTTCTCAATTATATATGGCACGGAAGAAAATTGCTATCTGTTGATTTAAAAATCGAAATTGTTGGGAACGCTATTTTACCGAGATATCGTTGTACCTGGCCATCTACTTAGAAGCTAGTAGAAAATATACCATCTGAAGCATTTCGAATCGGATGTTAACTGGAAATGAAATAAGTAGCATTTCTAAACATCCTTCAAAACTGAATTCCCCCTCCTAGCATTATTTTTAACCTCAATTATTAAGTTCGGTTAAGCTATGAATGCATATAGCCTTAAAAGTGCAGTTTTTTTACGCATCAGTCACCGACCCTCCCCCAACAATGCCTCAAGAATGAGCCACAAACACATAGGAAAAGGTACATAAGAAACATTTTTAAATACGATACATAAAAAAAAACAATTTCAACTATTATTTTATTCAGAATATTAATAGGGAGCGCCCCCTTCCCCCAACTCCTCCTCTTTTTTCTCTACAATAACTATCCCCTTTAGTAAATACACACGCGTACATACAATGATCGTCTCATTCAGTTTGTTTAATTAACAGCGCAGTGAAATGTAATCTCACAAGAAAACAGCCTTCTAATCAAAACAGCTGTAATGAACATATGAATTTTATCATAGCTAGCATATTTAAAGAAAGTTCACCTTTCTGTGTGAAACTCAAAATGACAGATAATTCTGCGCGGAACTCATAATGCTAGATAGGAAATAAAAAAGGTTATATTAGTCGACGAATAAAGTACATTTACTTACCAATACAATTTTATTGTCCATTAGAACGAGCAAATTGATTCTCATAGGTTTATTAGAACTTATATTAATCAACTGAGACGGAATGAACAATTCGTTCAATATATATAGCAAAAAAAAAAAAAAAAAAAAAAAAAAAGCATGATTATAACCAACTGTAAACCGGTATTTCTTGAATAAGATCATTCTTTGATTACGCAATTTGACAGTTTCTAGTTTTCGGTTATAAAAAAAAATGTTATGATGAAAGTGCCTCAAAAACCAGTCTGCTTGCGTTATATAATCTCAATTATACTTTCAAAACGTGTTTGTTCACTTTATAGGTATATAATATAAAAGGATTGGTCGCTTTTTGCAATGTGCACGTCAAACTACACTGTATATTCTTGTGTAATTCCATGTGTAATTGAAACCTTATACATGGATACTACTGCCGTATACCTTGGATTTTCGACAAGGCTTTTTACTTTTCTTTGACAACTTATTTTTCGGAAAGTTTTCAAAACGGATTTCAGTTCTTATCTGATTGCTAAGTTTTTATCATGGGTGATATATGTAGAACCACCGCTGGTACCATTATTATAGATGGGACCAACACTGGCACCACTGTTCGTACTAGTTGTCTTGGGGCTACCAGCTATTTGATATGGTATCCTGTAGCTTTGATCTCTAACGCCACAGTACCACCACTGGCGGTACCATTAGCGCCTAGTAACGTGATCAAACGATTAAAAGGGCCAAACTATGGGCCAAGGGTGCCACAACTTGTGTCACCACTAATATCTTTAGCTATCTCTTTGGAGGGTAAACGGACCCCCCTATCGATAAATACAATGACAGTATTTCTCACACTCTTTTTCTACCCTGTCTAGGTGTGGGGAAAATAATCTTACACGGTTGGATATGATAACTATTTTTTATTCTCCCAAAGGTCAACTCCAACAAAACATGTATCTATCTACAAACTCTCTAAACAGACTCAAAACAAAATCACTATTTTAGTACAAAGAGCTTGGTGTAGGGGTTGACCCTAGATTGACCCTGGCCAATCCTATAAATGAAAGCTTCACACTTTTTGAATATCATTAACCCAAAAATTCTCTTATTGCGAAATGACTGGCTTGGCAACGAGACTTTAACTTTTAGTTGAAAATTATATCATAAGCAAATCTAAGCAAATGTAATTAAGAAAAGAGAAATAGGTCATTTACCTGGAAAAAGAAAGAAAGGGGCAGGGAGCCCGAACACCTCCCCCTGTAAGATAAATGACCACCCACATGCACGCTGGTCCATCCTTAGAAAAACATAAACACAGAACTTCAACTTCACATTACCCATTTGCCTTCTTTCTTCCACCAGCGTCTGTGCTGCTGCTACCACAGCTTGGCTCCGGATTTTTTGCCCTCCGCACGTCTCCACTTTAGCACAACCATGGTCTAGATCGTATGGGCATTCGCATGAGCTTTGGAAAATTGAAGTTCGTAAGATTAGCAAAAACTAATCGTGACAATCTAGTCAAGCAATATTCTGGCCAAGCCAGAATGAATTACAACACCCAATCCATGACATAGTGGAACCAAATCGTGCTAAGCATGATTCAATTAAAATTTTCTCATTTTCACGATTTTATATTTGTGAGTAGCGTAGAATCAGGTTCTGGAACATTGGATGATGCCAGCTATCACGAAAAATTTGCAGAACTGACCTCTTTACCTCCAACGGTGAAAGCGACACCACATCTCAATTAAAACGGTAATTGCCCCTTGGCATAATTTAAAATAATCCATGACCGACAATACTAAGGCCTGTGAAACGATAGACGTACAGGAAAAACAGCTAAAACTCCAAGAGAATCATTAATCAGTTCATTCTGGGTCCCATCCCCTGCGATCATGGGCGCCCATAAGCTGAATTTTAAGGGGGGGGGGGGGCTTACCTGATCTAATCGGCACTTCGTTTTGAGTTTATTGGTATATCAAACTGACAATCCACAGTCATTCGTTTTTTTTTTCAGTAAATCCTAATTTATGTTCTGGTCTTGAGAAGGCATGGGAGTTGTCAGCCCTAGTAATGATAATTTTTGCTCGTTTTGAGTTTGACTCGGCTATTTATTATAATTTCTGTTCGTTTTAAGTTTCATTTAATTGTTGATAGTGATTTGTGGTAGTTTTACGCTTGGAAGATTATTTGACTTTATTTCTGCCCATTTTTGACTTAATAGAGCTCTACTTTTCTTTGAAAACTTATTCCGTGGAAAAAGTTTTTTTTTTAATTAATACAAATATATGACACCAACATTCAGCCGGGGGGGGGGCTGCCCCCCCTCATGGGCGTCCATGCCTGGGATAATCAAACGAATAATAGGTGTTGATACCAACTGAAGATGAAATTTGGATACGTCGCCCAATGAATAAGGTTTACAGAAAATAATTGGCGATTCTCATGAAGAGTTAAAACCGTGAATAGGGTTACTGGACAAAGGTTTGGGTGAAATATGAAGTGACTGGTACAGAGTATCCCCCAAAAGACTCCAAATATGGGAGGCAAAATCTCCGTAACAGGGTCAATGCTGGCCAATCAATTGTCCGTTGAGTGGACCGTCCATTATTCATGGCTCCCCAAAGGTTCTTCCCCCCCCCCCAAAAAAAAGGAATAAATTTCCCTTAGAGTTGATAGGAGTAATCTCAGATTCCTTCCCAAGCTCTTCCAATCCAACCTGAAATTCAATATCTCCCAACTTTTCCATAACCCGTTGCAATTAATTTAATTCTATTTTATAATCATCTATAATTTTCCCACATGGATCCAGGATCTCTTTGCTTCGCCTAAACTCGTCTTGTAATTCCCCAAATTTTTATTCTCCACAATCGTAGGCTGAATTTGTAAATCATATTTCTTTTTTGTGTCTCTTATCTCTTTCTTACTTTCCTCCCATGTCTTTGTTTCGCGACATAGACCATCTTCAACTTTTAATTAGACACTAGTGTCCTTTTCTTAGATTTCATTGTTCTGTTATAGTCCTTGTTTATTCCCAATGGGCCATGAACATCTTCGTTCCCCTTAAGCTCTTTTTTCTTCTCGTCATTTCGTAATTCTTCCAAAATTTTGTTTTGAATCTGCAAATTTGCTTCTCTTTTTTTGCTTTTTTGTTTCTTTTCTACTTTCCTCAACTTTTTCAATCGCACAAAATAAATAGTCATTAAATTTGAATTGGACTCCAGTGTCCACCATCTTTGACTGCATCTCTTTATTGTATTTGCGTTTAATATTTCTTTTCTCCATTTTAGTTTTGTTTTCTTTTGTCGTAGAATTAAATAAATCGTCATCAAATGGGAATTGGATCCCCGGAATTTAGTTTTTCATACTGGACCAAAATTTTTCGAACTTTACGAGGAAAAGCGCCTACGATAAATTTGTTCCCATTTTTGTCTAGCACAGCGAGTGTTTCATTTTGGTATGTACTTTTTGGTGTCTCATATTCGTTGCGTGTGTTTTGAAGCTTATTATTTTCTGAAAATTTTCCCGGGGGATCAGTTTCGCATTTCTTATTCTCAAAATTATGTGGCCAAACATCAGAAGTTGTTGCTGGACTTTGTATTAAGGAGCACAGGAAAGGCAATAGGAGACTATGGAAATACACAGGGAGGGAAAAGTCTCCTGAAATTGCATTACACTGATGGTTTAAGCATCTTATATGGAAGTTAGATCAAAACGAATAAACTTTTAGTGACTTTTTGAGTTAGGGATGCTAGAATACCTTTGAAATATAACACTTAGAAGACTAGGTCCCTGAGGTTAGTAATAAGTGAAGAGGAAAATGTGACGTTGGGTAATAAAATGATTGATCAGGTGGGCAGCTTCACTTGCCTTGGTAGTATTATTAGTAAAGACGGTGGGAGCAGTGAAGATGTTAAAAGTAGAATAGCCAAGGCTCAGGGTGTTTTTTCACAGTTAAGAAAAATTTCGAAGAATAGGTAGATAAGTCTGCAAACCAAGATTAGAACATTAGAAGCTACAGCAATGACAGTAGTCAAATATGGCTCTGAAGCATGGGCGCTTCGAAGAGCGGATGAAGATTTGCTAGATGTATTCCAGAGAAATTGCGTAGGGATTGTTCTGGGCACCCGGATGACTAACCGTACTTCAAACAATAGGCTTTACGGAAAATTTGGTTCAATATCGCTCTCTAGGGCTATAATGAAAGAAAGGTTGAGATGGCTAGGGCACGTTGTGCGGATGAAGGATGACAGATTGCCGAAGATTGTTCTTTTCGACCAAAAGTCTAGGGCTCGACGGAAAGCATGTTGTCCTCGTCTGGGGTGGGAGGACGTCATAAAGAAAGATTTAAAGGACATGAGAACTTCGTGGGAGGGTGTAAAAAGGGAGGCTTTGAATAGATTGGGATGAAGGAGGAGGGTGCGTAGCTGTGTTGGCCTCAGGCGGCTTGGTGCTGCTGTGAGTTGTTAGTAGTTGTAGTAGTAAGCCTCTTTCGCATCTCCCACCGTTAAAGAAGTCACTTTTAAGGATAAGAGATTTCTGACATCCCCAAAGTCTACTCCTATAGGAACATCTACTGAAAGAGTAGGTACTAAGCCTGCTTTTACGGTTTTCTTTGGACTGTCCTTCTTTGCAATTTCTATTCTTACTCAAGCAGACGGGCATTTGTGCTTATCTCCATAACAAAGTACTGTTGCAATCGTATCTCTATGTTTTTTTTCTGTCTTATTAATTGGGTCCGTTCGCACAAAAGTTCTCTCACTACCTGAGTCAGTTACCATTTTGGTGAGTTTTCCGTTTAATTTTACTTCTATTTTATGTGATTTTACAAACTCGTCAATATTTGCTTTACTAAGGGCTATGGCCCAATTTTTTTTTATGGGTTCCTTTCTCATCTCTATCCTGGCAGTTCTTAGAAAAAGGCTCCAAGGAATCACATTTTACTGGATTAGCATTATTAGCATTCCGAGCTTTAATATTGTGTATTTCGTTTTTTTAGACTGGAACGCTTAGCCTCCCTATTTGTTTTATGGGCCGGTCCAACTCCCTCCCTTGTCAACGAAGTTGCAAGTTTTTCCCTCTTAGCATTTAATGTCTGATAATTTTCACTCTTCCTCAGTTGATCCTTACACAAATTATTGTGTCTATCTTCTACAAATTATTATGGCCATCTGATAGCCCAGAAGTCCCTTGTGATAGAACGTCAGTTTCCGAATTTCCTCAGCGAGTTTCTGTTAGACCTTTCATGGTTCTTTTGAACTCTTGGTGATCTGTCTCTTCTTCCACCTCTATACGTTTTTGTCTTTTTTCCCTCTATTTTCTCTTCTACTATTTTATGTAACGTGGAGGTGTGTAATTTTCGTGTTCTAGAGTTTCTTCTATTTAGTAAAATATTCCCAATTGTACTTCGTCAACGTTTTTATTTACCTCTTCGTAGGTTTGTCTCTATTTTCTGTACCTCCTCATACTCTTCAACAGCAATATCCTAAAGCCAAGTAGAGGAGCAAGTTAAATCTAATTCATTTTCTAGTTACCCTTCATGGTTACCCTAATTAGCTTATTTTTCCTTAACAAGCAAAACTTTTTAAAATTTTCTGATCGATGTTGTTAAACTCTTTTAACGACCTCCTTATAAGTTTGTAATTTTTTGCAACGGGCTCCCTGGCCTTTTTAAAAGCTCCCCATTCCATCTAAAATACCGCATTATATTGTTTCGCTGATTTTCCCCAAATTTCTTTATTGCTATCTTTCTGACAGATATCTTTGATCCTTCGTAGATATTTGTCATTATCCAATATGTTTGAGCGAGGGCCTGTGTCGGAATTTCTACTCCAAAGCCGGTATCCCTACATTGGATGTTATCGTTCTTAATTGGCATTATTTCTCTTTAAATTTTTAATCTGACCTCGGATATAACCAAAATATTCAAACTTAATTAGCAAATAACAATTCCCTTTGCTACGATAATCTTTGATGAGTGAAATATATCTCCGAAAAACAAAATAACAGGTGTTGGACGAGAAAGTAAACTAAATAACCTCACAAATATTCTACTGCTGGATTAGCTGGACAAAAACTCAAACGGGGAAACTACCTTCCAAAACAAATCACGTATCCACCCTGGATACTGGTACTCCACTTGTAATCTGCACTTAAGCAGATTACTCAATAGGACAGGTGCCTCTCCCCTTCCATGTCAAATGTGCGCACAAAACTGACAAATTTTCCTAATTTTACGTCTTCAACAATCTTTGAACCTTCGCCATTGATAACTTTCCTTAACTAGCTGCCACCACTGTTATACGCAAAACCACCACAGGTATGACTATTATAGATGGGGCCAATGGTATCCTATAGGCTACCACTCTTTGATCTTTAGCGCCATTAAATAAAAAAAAAAAACAAGTTTTTTTTTAACTGAAGGTAAGGAACGACGTTAAAACTTAGAACGACCAGAAATTATTCCGTATATGAAAGGGGCTGTCCCCTCCTCAACACCTCGCTCTTTAACCTAAAGTTTTTTATTGTTTAAAAAAATAGAGTTGTGAGAAAGTCAAAATCTAGCGTAAAGAGCGAGGCGTTGAGGAGGGGACAGCCCCTTTCATATACGGAATAATTTCTGTTCGTTTTAAGTTTTACCGTCGTTCCTTACTTTCAGTTGAATTTTTTTTTATATATATTTAATTTTTGAACATTTTTGAATTAATGCAGGTTTTGATTTTGGCTCACCGTACATGAATAATTCAAAACAAAATGTACATATTAATTTTACTTTTATTTGGTTAAATGGCTTTCTCGAAACTTGTTTAATTTTATTTACGAACGTTTTTATTAGTAATAAATATACGTAACTTACGAATTAACTTACGTAACGAACTTCTACTTCTATATTCATATGATTTTAATACGTATATTAGGGGGTTCGCCCCCTAGTCAGTACCTCGCACTTTACGCTAAAGTTTGAATTTTGTTCAAATTCTTTAAAAATGACTTAATCATAAAGGCCGTTAAATAGAACAAATAGCTTCTATGAAAGCATTAAAAAATCTTTGGCTTGAAGAGAGAGGTATTGACTAGTGGGCGAACCGATTCATATACGTAATAATTTCTATTTGTTTTGAGTTTTCATGTTGCTCCTTACTCTCAGCTAAAAAATTTGTTTTATGTATTTATTTTCTGATCGTTTTTTACATAATGCTGGGAAATACGGTGCCCCTTCACAGCAATGTCCCTTCCCCCATGGAAACTCCCTGCATTTAAAGTTCCTCCCACATAACCCCCGACACCCCCCCCCCACTACCAGCAAAAAATCCCCCTGAAAACGTCTGTATACTTCCCAATAACCAATACTATATGTTAAGATTGGGTAAAGTTCATAACTTCAGCCCTCCCCCCGGAGACTTCGGAGGATTAAGTCATCGTAGAAAACATAGTTATCATATTTTCGACCATGCTGAAAAAAATGGCTATCTCAAAATTTTTATCTGGTGACTTTAGGAAAAAATGAGCGTGGGAGGAGGCCTAGTTGCCCTCCATTATTTTTGGTCACTTAAAAAGAGCCCTAGAACTTTTAATTTCCGTTCGAATGAGCCCTCTCACGATATTCTAGGACCACTGAGTCGATACGATCACCCCTGGAAAAAAACAACAACAAAAAAACAAAAAAATAAAAAGAAAAAAAAACAAATAAACACACATCCGTGATCTTTCTTCTGGAAAAAAAAGCAAAATTCCACATTTTTGTAGATAGGAGAAACCTCTACAGTAGGGTTCTCTGATACGCTGAATATGATGGTGTGATTTTCATTAAGGTTCATAACTTTTAGGGGATCTTTCCCCCTTTTTTCGAAAATCAGGCAAATTTTCTCAGGAACGTAACTTTTGATGGGTAGGACTAATCTTGATGAAACTTATATATTTGAAATCAGCATTAAAATTGGATTCTTTTGATGTATCTATTGGTATTAAAATCCCGTTTTTTGGAGTTTCGGTTACTATTGAGCCGGGTCACTCCTTACTTACAGTTCGTTACCACGAACTGTTTGACAGTGCCACCGCCACTGTTTGACAGTGCGGTACCGCTAGTCTAGTAACGGGATAGAACGATTGCAAGGGCCAAAATATGGGCCAAGGGTACCACAGCCTGTGTCACCACTATTATCTCTAGTTATCTCTTTTGAGGGTAAACAGACCCCTCCCCTATCGATATATTAATGACGGTATTTCTCGCCAACACTTTTCCTACCCTGTCTGGATTTGGGGAAAATAATCTAACACGGTTGGAGAAAAGAACTCAATTTTATTCTCCCAAAGGTCAACTCCAACAAAACATGTATCTACAAACTGAAAACAGATTAAAAACAAAATCACTACTTTAGTACAAATAAAATAGACTGGGAAGGAAAATAAAAAAATGGATCTGCAATAAACTCCATAACGATTTGTCTAATACGGAGGTAAATGTGAGAATCATATTAATGTTTCTCTGTTTTGATGAATATTAAAATGTTTTCTTGTTGTACAGAGATGGGGAGGGGCACTTCTATGGCTCCTCCTTGAGAGTTATATCACTCCCAAACTAAGCTCCAACCACATAAAAATTCTTTTACACACCCATAATAAAGTGGTTTTCATTTACCATAATTTCCCTGCCTATGATCAAGAGACATATAAACAAGTATGTGCATTCTTGAATGTGCTCCCCCCCCCCGTCTAAAATGAATTGTAAGCAAGATTTTATAGATTTTTTTTCAGGTAATGACAAAGAGCATTTATTTAGAGAAGAAGATTCAATCAGAGAACATCAATTTTAACCACAAGTATCCTGATAGTGGTAGACAACAAGCTAAGTAGTCATGCTAGATAGTTGCAATGTGACCCACGACTTAATATGTGCAGTTCGTGAAGGAAAACTTGAAAGAGCAAGGGAATTAATCAACACCTTTTGGGCTGTCTTACTCAAAGGGATGCTAAGATGGATATGTACTACTTTGTGATGCTTTGAAGAACAAGCATATATCAATTGCTGAATTACTTTTAGGTTGTGGTTGTAAAGTTAACTGTAAAAATACATCTAATGCACCTTCTGATATGCCTCTTCATTATGCTGTTGTTCGTGGTGATATAGAAATTGTTAAGATGGTTTTAGATGAAGGTGCTAGGGTTGATGCCGAAGCGAAATCTAGTCAAACTCCACTTTTCTATGACATTAAGACTAATGATAAGGAAGTTGTGAACATACTTCTTCACAAAGGGGCCAGAATTAATGCTAAACATAATAATAGTGTAACTTTACTGCATACTGCAGTAGAACACAAACAGGAAGAAATACCAAATTTATTGATAAGCTATGGAGCTGATATTAATTCTGCATTCACTATTGTATATACACCACTTCATAGTGCAGCTGGAAATTGCAATTAAAAGATTGTGAAGCTATTATTAGAAAATGATGCCAAGACTGACTTTAAAGATACGCATGGTACAACACCACTGCATATTGCAGCCGGAAACGGCAAAGAAAAGATTGTGAAGCTATTATTAGAAAATGGTGCTAAAACTGACTTCAAAAATAAGGATGGTAGAACACCACTGTATACTGCAGCTGAATTTGGCAATGAGGAGATTGTGAAGCTGTTATTAGAAAATAATGCTAAAATTGACTTTCAAGACAAGTATGGTAGAACACCTCTGCATATTGCAGCTGAAAATGACAATGAAAAGATTGTGAAGTCATTATTAGAAAATGGTGCCGAAACTGACTTTGAAGATAAGGATGGCAGAACACCGCTGCATGTTGCAGCTGGATTTGGCAATAAGGAGTTTGTGAAGCTGCTATAAGAAAATAGTGCTAAAATTGACTTTAAAGACAAGTATAGTTGAACACCTCTGCATATTGCATCTAGAAATGACAATGAAAATATTGTGAAGCCATTATTAGAAAATGGTGCCAAAACTGACTTTGAAGATATGGATGGTACAACACCTCTGTATTTTGCAGCTTTAAATGGCAATTAAAAGATTATGAATCTATTATTAGAAAATGGTGCCGAAATTGACTTTGAAGATAAGGATGGTAGAACACCGCTGCATATTGCAGCTGGATTGGGCAATGAAGAGTTTGTGAAGTTGCTATAAGAAAATAATGCTAAAATTGACTTTCAAGACAAGTATGGTAGAACACCTCTGCATATTGCAGCTGGAAATGAAAATGAAAAGATTGTGAAGCCATTATTAGAAAATGGTGCCGAAACTGACTTTAAAGATAAGGCTGGCAGAACACCGCGGCATATTGCAGCTGGATTTGGCAATGAAGAGTTTGTGAAGCTGCTATAAGACAATAGTGCAAAAATTAACTTTAAAGACAAGTGTAGTTGAACACCTCTGCATATTGCATCTAGAAATGACAATGAAAATATTGTGAAGCCATTATTAGAAAATGGTGCCAAAACTGACTTTGAAGATATGGATGGTACAACACCTCTGTATTTTGCAGCTTTAAATGGCAATTAAAAGATTATGAAGCTATTATTAGAAACTGGTGCCGAAATTGACTTTAAAGATGAGGAGGGTAGAACAGCGCATCATTATGCTTATTTTCCAGTACGTATAGAAAGTCTAGTAAACCTTTTGGAATGTGGGTCTGACATAAATTTTGAGTTTTTATGGACGTACACCTCTTTATGAAGTTGCACATAATTTTTTTTGTCGGGGGCTCGATGAATTTGACCATTTGAGAATTGTTTCTGAATATCTTGTCCGCCATATAGCTTAAATGAGAGTTGCAAATTTATATGTAAATGAAACTAATTTGTGGTTAGTAAGTAAAATAAGGAGCTGCATTGATTTTAGTGATGATGATGAGAGGGATTTTCAGGATCAGTGTGTGAGAGAACTGGAAAGAATGAAAAATGAGAAGATTTTTCATTGTAATATTCTATTTTAAGACACTTTGACAAAAGGGGTAAACTCGTTTGGCAGTGTACATAAGGAATGAAAATGTTGGGTTATAATATCAAAAATCCACTACTGGAAACACTCCTGGAAACATGATTGCACATTTAGGGGTAGCCTGACACGGGGAATCGCGCGACGATTCAGTTCATGTTCTTCTTAATAACGGGAGCAACGTTTACGTTATTACAAGAGCCCTTCAGGTGATTAGGCGATTGGCAATTATAGCAGCACGTCGGTGGACGCTGGAACTCATGAACACGGAAAATCTCATAACCAACTTTAACGCCAAGCTTCAGCGCATTAGCAAGAGCAATTGCATTTTGAAAAAAGACTTTGGCAGCAAAAGAATTGCCAATTCGTTTTGCATCCTTAATATTGCCACAGCCAATTAGCATGCCCACGTCAAAGGCATTTGATAAAACTTTCACAATGCCGATATGTTTTATTTTATTTACTTTGACGTCACAGCTGCTCATTACAGAGGGAACAGAATCACAAAAGTCCTTAGCAGCAATCTGATCAATCCGTACCACCAATTTATCGCCGGAGGGCTTTATGCTATGAATACATTCATGACCAGGTGTAAGGTCAATCACTTCACGGTGTTTTGCAGGGTTGTTAAGGTGAGATGGAACTTTCGAAATGACAATAATGGCATGCTTATCAGCAATTGGCCGGGGCCTGGGGTCACTAAGAGGAGGAAAATTTAGATCATAAGACACAATTTTCTCACGGATCTGCTTGAGTTCGGAGTCAATGTTTAGAAGCCTTGATGCGAGGCTTGAATATGCAACGGCTGGAATGACAGGAACCTTGGTAGGCAAAATAAAATCATCAGAATCGCATTTCTGAAGGGTCTCAATTATATCGTTTGTGTGACGGTAATTAGATAGATCACCTTGCCGTCGAGGCACACGCTCGCCCACGAACACTCGAGATCATAGGTCAGTTTTAGCTATCATAATAGACTTTTCTTCAAAAAAGTCAGCCGCATGTTTGGCAATAATTTCATTATCCTCTCCTTCATAAAAATTGACTGCACAAAATTTAGTAGGGCAGAATGGATAAGCTCCATCATAACCAGGAATATATTCAATATATACCACATTCATCCATTTAAGTAATAAATAAATTCAAGTCTAAACTAGTTATTAGCACCCATCATTCAGTTATTGCATAGATATTCAACTACAATTTAGTGTCCCAAGGGAATTTGAAATAGCTTGCATAACGAAAATCCGCTTAAAGAAATAAATCCAAAAAGAAAGTCCACAGGGAAATTTCACAGCTTGAGTAAGGTTATATCCAATAGAAATATGGTGTTAACATAACGAAGTCTGATGTTTTAGAGGTAATTACTTGGCAAAAAAAAAAAAAAAAAAAAAAATGAGAGAGAGAGAGAAGAAGAAGAAAAAGACCGTCATCCTAATCCAGCAATTGAGATAAATATGCACTTGAACGAGGTTATGACCTTACTCATCTATCCAACTACTTAGGACCAAACAGTATAACCGAACCATCAACCAAATAGAAATGCCCAAATCCATGCACAGTCGTCATCAATAAATGTAAGTCGTAGTAAATTTTTACAAGCAAAAGCACCTTATATCTAGCGAAATATTTCCAAGTAGTACCTTTCATTAGGGCTCATCAGAAGAAATACCACCTGCCTTAGCGGGTTTCGAGGCTTTACTTTCTTTATCCGGCACAGTGGAGCCTCTACCATAAGATCTTATGGTGTCCCTAGGTTAGGTAAAACTTGTGAAATACATGCATACTAGTAAAACTATTCAAAATTACATACAAAATGAGTTTCATTCTTTCCTTATTGAAATCCCAGAGGTCACTGAGCAAAGACCATTCTGGTACAAATAAATACTGGTCCAGGTGTGAGTTGTAAAACAAATGTTTTATTGGTATCCAGAACCAATTACAGATTCAAAGTTCTTCAAGCTATTTGAAAACAATGTACAAATTCAAAATTCCAAAAAAGAAAAGCGACACAGAAACTATATTAAAATATCATTCAGCATTTCTCTATAATTTTTCGTATATTTACCTAAAAGTTAATGATACTTAAATTGCCAACTAATTTTTTGGCAGAAAAACCTCTAAATATTAGTTTTCGGCTAAGCTTTTTACAACTATTTTTAAAATCTGTGTAATTACTGCAAATTTTTACATATCTAAATAATTGGGAATATTAAGCTTAACAATTAATATTTGAATGTATATTACTTTCCAGAAATAGAAAATTAATTACTTCAAAATTAAAATCCACCGTTTTATTATATTTTAAAAACTAATGTATTATTATCTGAAAAATTAATATTTAAATCTAAGAAATAGTCAGAGTGTCCTGTCCCATAGCTAGGCTCCAGAATTAACTCTTATGGATAAATATTTTTTGAAATCTCAATAAACTCTGAACAATTTATTACTAAGAGATCGTCCAGATATCTTTTGTTATTTGAAAGGTTATATTTTACATTGCTTGGGCTATTTTATTTATCATATTCGTATTCTAATTGACTTAAAAACATGTCCGCTATGAATGGACTCGCATTCCCAACCATAGGAATGCCAACAGATTGTTTATATAAATTACCATTAAATCTTATAAAAGTATTAAACAGAACAAATTCCAATAAATGACATACCATATCCAAGCTATAACATCTTGAATTAATAGTACTTCTAAGGAAGTTCGTCCATCGGGCTTTTTTATTAAAAGTACCAATTCTCAAAAATCTGATATTACACCAAAGAAAAGTTTTCTATATGACCATTTTCAATTTTTCGAATACTAAATTAAGTGACAAATTTCTATACAGAGTAGTAAAGTCCAATGAATCGACTCTTTTAGCTGAAACAATAGCCAAAGAATCTATTACTTGTATTGAGTTATTAACGCTCCAATATGGGTTAAAGTTAGAACAATTTTTAATTCCAGAGCAATATAACTTAAATTTATTTCTAATTTCTCCTAAAATTAAAGATAGGTCAGTGGCCGCAATTCTGGTTGGACACCTAGCTGTCCCAGCAATAAAAAGTGGTTTTGGTGGGTTTTTATTAAATTTTACCGTCCAATATAAGAAAGGAAACTTTTTATCATTATCATTTATGCCCTCCAATCACTTTCGACTATTAAAAAGGGCACTATTCCTTTGAATTTCCAATCGAATGAGTCTGTTTTGAAGTTTCTACGACAACGCCTTCTATAAAAACCTTATATGCCCCCAGGGCATTACTTAAAACCCTTGCCCTGAGGGTTGTGGGGGAGTGTCCTCCTCAAAAATATATTTTCTATCTAGAAATCAACTATGCTGAACAAAATGGCTATCTCAAAATTTTGATTGGATGTGTTTGGGGGAATGATGGGCATGGGGGGGGGGGGCTACTTGCCCTACAATCATTTTCGAATATTAAAAAGGGCACTAGAACTATTGATTTCCTATCGAATGAGCCCCCCTTGAAGTTTTTACAACGACCCCTTCCATATGAAGTGCCTCTGGGAAAAAAATAATAATAATAAATAAATAATAAAACATTGGAGCCGTATGGTCTTTACTATAGGCAACGCTACAGCGTTGCCTCTGACTAAAAGCTAAGTAGGCCTACCTGAAAATCATCTAACATTGCTAAGGATAATAGTTTCAATTTGAACTTATGCATTCTTGCTTCTTAAAACTAAAAGCTAAGTAGGCCTACCTGAAAATCATCTAACATTGCTGAGGATAACAGATGTAATTTGAACTTGTGCATCCTTGCTTCTTAAAACTAAAAGCTAAGTAGGCCTACCTGATAATCATCTAACATAGTAGATGATAAGGGTGTTTCGGTTATAGTTTTTTCTGTTTTTTTTTTTTGTTTTCATTTATTTATTTAAGATGATTTGTGGTAGTTCTACGCTTGGAAGACTATTTGACTTAAAGGATTTCAGGTTTAAAGGAGCTCTTTACTTTTTTGAAAAATTTATTTTGGGAAAAAGTTTTTTAAATCAGTTGTATGAAAGAAGTGATGAAAGGGATGCCAAAGTACTAATCTTCTTTGCTCATCAACTGCAGCAAGAAAAATTTCACTTAAAATTATGTGCTATCATCGTTTGAACCTCAGTCAGACTTGAGTTTAAACTTCAGTGACTCAGAGTTTATCCGTAATGAATATAACCGAGTTCAAACGTTTATAGTTACTGTTTAGTTACTATCATTTACTAAAGTAAGAAGGTAAATATCCCTTTCCTAATAGCAAATCCTATATATAGATAATGGGAAAATTCCATGCCCAAAAGGCTGTGGGGGTTATGTCATTTCCAGGAGGACCATTTAACAGATTGGACATTTCAAGAATGATGAACAAAATCTCTATCTTCAAATTTTGATCATATGTCTTTGGGGAGAGGGGGATTAAAAACATGATCTAGTTGGGGCATGGTTGCCCTCAAATCCCTTGTGACTTACAAAAAGGACACTAGAACTTTCAATTTCCAACCGAATGACCCCTTCTGAAATTTCTTCAATACGAAGAGGCTCAATGAAAAGTTAATTAAATAAACGATGAAAAGTTAATTAATACATACAGCCTACTCCACTATTTACTTAGACAGCTCTGTAGTGCCGCCAGGACAGAAAAAAATCAACCCATAGGTATGATCAAATTGTCAGTCTCAACGTTCCTGCCTACCTTTTTAATCCAAGATAGGGCAAAGATTCAGATTAGGGGCCAGCTAAACAGTAAATCTGAGAAAGTGGGCTCTACAGAATCAAACCCTTAGCAGGAAATTAGGTCATGTTAAAAGCCTTTCAGAGCTGCCAAAACTCTTTGGAAAAAAGTATCAAACTCACCAGAGGGAACCATTGGAACCATCAGAGGAATTGCAACATTTTTGTCAAAGCTGGTGGCTTAAGCCAACTTTTTGCAAATGAAACCACATAGCATGTTTTTTTTCGGTCATATTCTATGGATGAACACTTGAAGCCAGACTCATTGTAACTCAAATAAATTTCCTGATTGCCTTTTTGTATACCAAAAGCCTTTATATGGCTCCTCTATTGCCAAATGTGTTCCTGGGTACCTCCGTAAATGCCAGTTGCTTCAAATAACAATTTTTAGATAACAATTTCATGGATTATTTGAGCTAATTCAAGTAAATTCAATTCTTAACTTTTAGATAATGGAGGTAAAGGCTTGAGACCCCACTTTTACATAAAAATGTTTCTAACTTCCTTTTAGTTTCTAACTTCCTTTTTTGATTTCACGGAAAAGGTATGTTTTAATTGATACTTGAAAATGATTTATTGTTCAAAAACGGCTATCACAAGCCCAAATGGTCCGAATTCGCACTTTAGCGTCAATAAACAAAAAAAAACAATAAAAACGAAAAAATTATAAAATAGTCAATATTAAATACGTAAAAATGTCAAAGACAATTAAAACAAAAAAATTAAAAGGTCAATGCCGAATCAGCAAAATGTCAAAACGAAAAAAAAAACTCGTAAAATTAAAAAGGCAATAATTTAATTAAAAGAAAAATAATTTAGTTACGCCAGAAAGGTGGAAATTTACAAAATGAAACATTGAAATTATTATGTAAACAGGGAGTAGGGGGGGGGGGGGAGAAGATTCACTAAAAGAATATGTCAACTATTTACATAGTTAAATAGCGATGAACGTTTTTCTATATTTTTAGTGGAAACTTTTATAGGAGCAAGGAAGGGGATTTTAGTTGAAGCAGAACGCGGGTGGTGGGATCGAAGGGGTGAATATTGACTGGGGAAAAGGGCAGTTTTCCGAGGGTTATGAAGGGCAATGTAAGCGAAACGCAAGGAAAATTTTGCTCACCTTTCCTGAAGGGTAACTAGATTGGCTCTCCGAAGAAGAGAAATATAAGGCACTTTACCTTCATTAAACATAATTCTTAGGCACCTCTTTTGTACTGCCTCTTTTCTGTCCAACAATTCAATGGTGATGGGAGAATGCCAAAGAAGACATGCGTACTTGAGAGTTGGGCGTAGAGATGAGAGGAAAATCCTCAAACAATACGAGTTAGGACATTTGTTTTTTTTAAGTAGTTTAAGGAGGGAAAACGCAGCATTTGCACGTTTTATAATATCATTAATATGACAATCCCATTTTAAGTCGCTTGAGATGGTAACACCCAGTAACTTCATAATGATGACAGACATTTCAGAGGGAATTGGGCATGTGAAAGAAGGGGAAGTTTTAAGGAAATTAATAGTTAAAACCGTCAACTGTAAGGGGGTTGATTCTCATATCATTAGTAACAGCTTCGTCTGATATCGATTTCAAGGTGTCCATTGGACTACTTTTTAAATTTTTGAAACATGTTTCTAAGACAGTCAGATATCAACAAATTTCTATCTATCCGGGAAACCGACAACAAGGTTGCTAGGTTTGACTTTAATAAAGCACAGTTTGACTTTAAAATGTTGCTAGTGTAGAAATATTCCGAAATTTTCGATTAGTGTTAATTCATGGGAAGATAATATTGTTGTTACCAACAGGTGTCTTGAACTAGAGCCATGTCTAACCATAAATTAAATAAAAAACAAGTTTTTTAACTGAAAGTAAGGAGCGACATTAAAACTTAAAACGAATAGAAATTATTCCGTATATGAAAGGGGCTGTCCCCTTTTCAATGCCTCGCTCTTTACGCTACATTTTTTATTGTTTTAAAAAATAAAGTTGTGAGACAGAGTCAAACTTGAGCGTAAAGAAGGAGGCGTTGAGGAGGGGAGAACCCCTTTCACATACGGAATAATTTATGTTCGTGTTAAGTATTAATGTCGCTCCTTACTTTCAGTTAAAACAACTTATTTTCTTATTTAATTTCTGAACGTATTTGAGTTAATGACGCTTTGATTTTGGCTCACCGTGCATGAATAATCAAAACAAAATAAAGAGCGAGGTAATGACTAGGGGGCGAACCCAATCATATACGTAATAATTTCTGTTTGTTTTAAGTTTTGATGCTGCTCCTTTCTTTCAGTTGAAGAAAATAAATTTTTTATTTAATTTCTGATTGTTTTTTTTAAATAATGCTGGGAAATCCGGCGCCCCCTTCATAGCAATGTCCCTTGCCACATGAAAACTTACTCCATGAAAAGATCCTCCCACGTAGCCCCGAACCCCCCCCCCCCAAATACTAGGAAATATCCCCCTTAAAACTTTTGTATACTTTCCAGTAACCAATACTATATGTAAACATTGGGCAAAGTTCATAACTTGTAGCCCTTCCCCAGGGGACTGTGGGAGATTAAGTCGTCCTCAGAGACATATTTAATGTATTTTTCGACCATGCTGAA
Source organism: Artemia sp. Qi Xiang Cuo (assembly GCF_049724085.1). Lineage (NCBI taxonomy): Eukaryota > Metazoa > Arthropoda > Branchiopoda > Anostraca > Artemiidae > Artemia > Artemia sp. Qi Xiang Cuo. Next base: position 51,088,515 of record NC_142811.1, read on the forward strand.
CAAAATGGCTAGCTCAAAATTTTGATCGGGATACTTTGGGAAAAAAATGAGAGTGGGAGGGGGCCTAGTTGCCCTCCATTTTTTGGTCACTTAAAAAGGGCACTGGAAGTTTTAATTTCCGTTTGTATGAACCCTCCCGTAATATTCTAAGACCATTGGGTCGATACAATCACCCCTGGGAGAAAAAACAAACAAATAAACACGCATCCGTGATCTTTCTTCTGACAAAAAGTACAAAATTCCACATTTTTGCAGAAAGGAGCTTGAAACTTCTAAAGTAGGGTTCTCGGGTACGCTGAATCTGATGGTATGATTTTCAATAAAGTTCTATGACTTTTTAGGGGTTTTTCTCCATTTTTTCGAAAATAAGGCAAACTTTCTCAGACGCGTAACTTTTGATGGGTAAGACTAAACTTGGTAAAACTTATATATTTGAAATCAGCATAAAAATTTGATTCTTTTGCTGATTTATTGGTATAAAAATTCCATTTTTTAAAGTTTCAGTAACTATTGAGCCGGGTCACTCCTTAAAAACAGTTCGTTACCACGAACTGTTTGAACAGTTATCCCAGTCAAGTTAACCCATTTTGTTTTTTTATTGCTAATAATTTTTAAAATTTGAACGATCTATTATTTTTTTAATCTTTCAAAGATTATATAGGCGAAATTTTGAGTTAAAAGATGCAAATTTTACCTTTCTATTCAGACATCGCAGCTTTCTTTATAGATGGGGTACCCATTTTGTTCCAGCTCTGGGACGAGCCTTGGATCCCCTCGCCCTTCTTATGGGAGCTTCAGCTCCCTAGGGTGGAGTTTTGAAAAGGAAACCCAAATAATACATTGCTACCACCTGCATGATACTGTTTCTTCAAAGCTGGATTACCACTTACCATGAACTTTTAAAGCCTCGTCATTTCAGTGGTTTGATACCCAATTCAATTTCAAAACTATTTTGCAGTTGGTAAATATTTAATTTTAACAGAAACCGGTATAGTTAAGAAGGAACTGAAATTAAATCCTTTTCAATGCTGCTAGACACGCAGTAAAAGCTGCATTATAGTCAATAGTGACTTCGTTTGTTACATAATCTTGGCGACTATTGTTCTACACATCTTGGTCATTAGGTCATTAGGGTTTGGACTGTTATAATCGTTCCAATCACAAGGTGCAGGATAATCAGGGCATGATCTAAATAAATCAAATCAGTTAATTTGTTTATACTTTGTGTTAGATCTCATACTTCTCTATGTTTCATTAGCTTCTACGACTTTAGTCCAAATTATTTTTATTCTATCAATAACTATGTGTTTCCTTTTTTCAAAAAGCTGTAGCCAACTGCTAATGACATATATATATGTATATATATATATATATATATATATATATATATATATATATATATATATATATATATATATATATATATATATATATATATATATATATATATATATATATATATATATATATATATATATATATATATATATATATATATATATATATATATATATATATATATATATATATATATATATATATATATATATATATATATATATATATATATATATATATATATATAAAAAAATATATATATATATATATGTATTTGTATGTATATACGGTAAATTAAACTTATAATTTTTTTTTCAATATATTAGGAGCGGTATTTCTGCACAAAATTTAAGCACACTTTTTTATTTTTTTATGTCTACTCCAAATGCTTAGAGCTTATTTTTTTCAGCAGCAACAAATTCTCGTTCTTTCATCAAACGTTTTTACATCTATAGTAAATTTCCAGTTGTTCGCAATTAGCATACCATACCACGGATAAGCGTTAAAAAGAGCGAATTTAATTAAGTTCAGCTCTTGACCGTTTTTTACTCACAAATGATTCATTGACATTTCAGCTCTGAAAACATGCGCCAAGTGTGACTTGGCGTGACTTGAAATTAGCATGACTTCAATATTCTGCTTAATATATTTCCTTTGGGCAAAATTAAATTATGTAATAAATGCGTATCAAAGCAGGCAAGTTTAAAAGAATAGCAAAGTGCATTGTGCAGATATTCTGCATACCAGATTAAGCTAGATTAAAATAAAATATTAAGATTAAACTACCAGATTAAAATATTAAGCTAGAGCTTAATATTTTAAGGAAATACTGAAATGCCTAATTTGTTTATTTCCTCCCTTGGCATAAAAATCGTCCTCTTCACAAAAACACTTTCGGTGATCATCTGAATTACTTTGAAGGCAGTACATTGCTTAGGAAAACTTCGATTAAACCCATTATAAGAAAGGTAATAAGACTGGTTGTAGTAATTACATAAGTTTTCGCTTAATTTTTGTAGGAAGCAAATTACTTAGTATGGTGATACTTTTTAGACTGAGAGATGCCGTACATAAGGTTTTAAGAGAAGAGCAATGTTGGTTAGGAATGAATGAGGCTGCGTCGACCAAATTTTAATATTGGAATCAGTGGCAGTTTTATGCTTCGTAGTCTGGTAGGCAGTGTATTCCACACGGTCAGGATACCAAATTTGTTTTAGAATGATTTTACAAATCTCAGTTTTGATATAGGAGTGATTTTTTAATGATATTAAAATTACAGCAATTGAGACCATTTTTAGTCAATTAGGTAAGTTAATAGGAGTGAAAAAATATAAGATGAAATAAATTTAATGTCAGATGGCAGAACAAAGAAGGGCGGCTGAATACCCTGCACAGGCCTAGAACCAACATTGATTGGAGTAAGAATTGAAAAGCGTCTGAATTATCAGATCCCTTTTGTCCTTAGTTTATAGATTTAGAACAGACAGACAGAAAATAGCTGATAAACAGATTTATAGAACAGGATGATAGTTTCAGCTGAAAGAAAAGTTTAAATGTATATCCTTGTATGGTATACTGGATAAGTGCATTAAGGTGATTAGTGATGTGTGCAAGAAAAATATTGCTGCAATTAGTGCAGGAAAGCAGGTTAGTAGCTGGTTTGGTATTGAATGAGGAGTTAAAGAGGGTGTTATTCTCATTTATATGGATTAATTTGACTGACTCTGTCCAAAGGAACACGGCAAAGACTAAGAGCAAACATGGGATCAAATGGGCAAATATAACTCTCTTTGACCTAGAATATGCAGATGATTTGATTTTCTTAAATACAGTATTAGCAAAATATGTTCATTTTCAAAAATAGGTTTGAAAATTAATGTTAAAAAGACTTAGACAAGTCCCTTAGAATAGGAATAAATGTGGCTGGAGTGGTGATGTTAGACAACAAAGAGATCGATCAGGGGGGTTCACCTGAATAGTTATACTAGTAAAAGTTTTGGATGCATTAAAGATATAAAAAGTAGAATAGCCAAGACGTAGGGTTTTTTCTTAGCAATAAAAAAGTTTAAAAGACTGGGAAGATAGGTCTTCAAACTAAGATTAGAATATTATAAGCCAAGGTAATAACAGTGGTCAAGCATGTTTCTGTAACGTGGGTAATTTTGAAACTTGAGAAAGATTTGTTCGATCTCTTTTTCTAGGGCTATAATGAAAGAAAGTTTAAGGTGGCAAGGCCGAGTCTTACAAATAATTGACACTGATAGTAGGGGAAAGATACGAAAAAAAATGGTCGAACCAGAAAAAAATTGGTAAAGAAATTATTTTTGCACTACTGTGTTCAGAAAAGAGAGCTCTACAACATATCAAAAATCTAAATCTCCATCCCGCTGCAAAATTCTCTTTTTTTCACGTTTTTTGCGCCTATTTTTTAGATATTTCCAGAATCCGAGAATGAGGAACCGTGAAAAGAATAGTTTATTGATGGTTTCCCTTTTAAGAAACGATTGTTTTTGTGCTCTTTTATTAGACAGAAACATCACGTTTAATCATTTAATTTATTTTTACGTTTTGTTTTTGTTTTTCTATGAAGAAAAAAAAAAAAAATCCAGCGACACACGATCGTACATCGATTTGAATTGCCTGGATCCAAAGAGAAAAAACGTAGGTATTTTTGAGTGGCCTGCTGCATCTCAAAATTGATCTGTTTGTCGTCGTGTTGATTTAACGGTATATACTTAAGTAGAGCCTCGTCAAAAGTTTCTAGAAATTGAGGAAGAGTCTCGGACCCCTTCCGCACAGCATCAACAACCTTCCTGACGCGGTCCAAGTTAACTGCAGCTAAATTCCTTTCACCTAAAATGTAGCCAACACCAACCCCTTTGTGAATCTCTGAAACTGTTAATGTTGGGTCACGTAATACAGCACCAACTATGTCAGAACGAACCCTAGAGACTAGACGGTTTTCTGGTGGCCGTGCGTGAGAGTGAAGTCGTCCCTCATCATCACTGAAAGAAATGACCCACCGTCGACGATCCTGTTTTTCGACAGGACATACGAAAGCTATTTAACAATGACAGGATTCGTTTTTCAGTGGCTCGTAAGGATGTTTGAGGCAAGTGTTTCTGCTAAAACAATTCTGAAGAGAAAAATCGCAATTGGCTGCTGCGCACTGTTTGACCCCAGCGCATTCATTGACACGGACGACAACGCTAATATTAGGGGAAAGATACGGAAAAAAATGGCCGAACCAGGAAAAAATTGGTATAGAAATTATTTTTGCTTCACTGTGTTCAGAAAAGAGAGCTCTACAACATATCAAAAATCTAAATCTCCATCCCGTTGCGAAATTCTTTTTTTCTCACGTTTTTTGCGCCTATTTTTTAGATATTTCCAGAATCCGAGAATCAGGAACCGTGAAAAGAAAAGTAGTTTATTGATGGTTTTTCTTATAAGATACGTTAGTTTTTGTGCTATTTCTTTAGAAAAAAAAATAAATTTTAAAACTTTAATTCTCTTTTATGTTTTTTTTTTTTTTTTATGAAGTAAAAAATCAAAAAAAAAAAAAAAAAAAAAAATAAAGTGACACACGATCACAGGGTATTTTTTGAATAGGAGCACGAATTTTCGGTTCATTTTTCCCCATCTGAACAAATAGCCTACCGACGTTCCAAATCCATTTCTTTTCCTACCGAGCTTTATTGGTGACGACATTTTCAACCAGCTGGAAAGTCCCTTCTGATATTCACTTTCTATTACACCATGCCTTGATCTTACACTCTTTTCAAAGTTGCTTCAGTCTGCTGAGCCTTGTAGAGCCACCTATCTGCAAAAAAACTCCTCAGATGGAAAGCATTTTGGAGTCCGAGCAGAGATTTAACACAGGCGCGTTTTTGTTTGTTTTTCTTGCCGATGCTTTTGTAACGTAACTACTAGGAAGCGGAGAGGAATCGGAGGAAGGAAATATAGAAAGGAAAGACGACTCTACTCTCGTCCTACCTCTGTTTTCTGACACATATTTTATCAGTGCCATCTGTCTGAAGAAAACTTAAGTACAGCAAACAAGTCGCTAGAGTGCAGCACGGTTGACGCCGCTAGGCGGAACGAAAAAGCTATTTCTCTAGTGGAAGCGAGAGTACTATCGACTATCGCCGGTTCCTTTCGCGGATGTGACTGTCAGATTTCCCTGGTCAAGAATCCTTAAAGCCCCTATGATACTCGACGCCGGCCCTCAATAAGATTGAAAGCTCATTTATTTTAGTAACCTATCTGAACTGGGGAGGGTTTATCTACAGATTTTTCGGTTCAGAATCAGGGTTTTCGTTATAACATTCACCGACAGTTCTACTTATTCCCATACTTATATTCACTTATTACTTATACTACTTATACTTATACTACTTATACTCACTTATTCCCAGTTCTCTATTCTAGATGGCGGAGACCGCAGTTTTATGTCCCCTTTGTGAACCTTCAATACACACCTCAGAATCGTCGGTACTGGCAGAAAAAGGAGCTACGGCAATCAATGAAGCTAGCAAATCTCTGTCGAGACAGGGAACCAAGTCCATGTTACTTGCAGAAAGACTTTTCACAAACAAAATATACCTGTCGAAAATTGAGAATGAGAGACGACGAACCTTGCAAGAAAAGACGGAAGCCGAAAAAGTGGTACTCCGATCACGGACTCCAAGTTTCAACTTCCAAGAGTGTTGCTTATTCTGCACTACAAGGATAAATCTCAACACTACCCACAGAAAAGGACACGAGTGGTACAAGGTTCGGACTAAAGACTTTGAAGAGAGTATAAAGGCAGTGTGCAAAAGCCGTGATGATGATTGGTCAAATAACGTTTTCCGCCGAATATGTGCAGTGTCAGAGTTGCACGCAGTTGACGCAATTTATCACAAAGCCTGTTCTTCTATGTTTCAATTAAATAAGAGCCTTCGAGTCAGATTTGCAACGCAAGAACTTTTTGGAATACTCGAAGATACTGAGCCAGATAAAAAACGTCCAAAAAGGGGGAGGCCAAGTCAAGATGAAAGATATTAGGCGTCTTTGAAGCTGGCTACTTTTTTCGAAGAAAATGACGAAGAACAGTATACAGTCAGTGAACTTGATGTTAAAATGGGAGAGCTTTTGAATGGGACAGACCTTGAACCGTACTCTAACAAGTACTTGAAGAGCAAGCATCTGGAATATTTCAGTGACCAGCTAGTATTTGCAACTATTGACGGTAAGGCTGACGTGGTGACATTCAAAGAAAAAGCGTCAGCGATACTCCAAAATTTTTGTTTCTTGGACAAAACTGATAACAAAGAGAGTGATAAAATCAAGCTTATTAGAGCAGCAACAATGATTATCAAAAGTTATATCAAAGGACTGCCAGCACAGAAGGACTCATATATGACCGCACGGCAGATTTTTTCTGGAGAACAGCTGGAAGGCGCTCTACCTAATAGCCTAATGGTGTTCTTAGATGAAATATTCGTTGGACCGATATTTCCTTCAAAGTGCTTGCCATTGGCAATTCCATCGTTCAAGCAGCTCACCCGCGTGCCCTCATTTGTCCACTGCAACTAGGCTTAGCAGTGCAACTGGATCACCATTTCAAGTCCAGATTTCTTATTGACACTTTACACAGCCATGGATTCTGCTCCTCCTCTGCTGAAGTCCAGAAATTTAAACGCTGTGCATCAGTCCATGATGAATCTAGCCTTGCAGGAGTTACCTCCGCACATGCTGTGCAGCATGTAGCTGATAATGCAGATCACGATGTTTGCACGATGGACGGAAGAAACACTTTCCATGGGATGGCTCTGCTAGCAACAGTCAAGCCTCCTCTCATTAACAGCCGATCACCCATTCCGAGAGTTGAAGTTTCATTAGATGAAGTAGCCCAAAAAGGAAAAATTCCCATCTACCCTTACCGCTTAAGTGAGACAGTGCTTTCAAATGTACAATATGAGAAGATCCCTGGCAAAAATGTCAACGACCCGTATGCCTCACTCGATCAGCTCTGGTTAGCTACCGGGCTCCTGAATGTCCCAAACCAGAGCTGGAATGGATTCATGCAGTCAGTTTTCTCTAACCAAATACATCATGAAACGGGAAACCTCCGCAGCAAGGCAAGCGTCTTTTTTTTGCCGATGATTGACCTCCCGTCTAGAAACGAATCCTTCCTTTACTCAACCTTGCGCTTTGTAGCTTCGCAAGGCTGAACCTACGGATTCACACCCGTTCTCACATTTGACCAGCCGCTCTGGTGGAAGTCTATGAAGATCCTCAAGTCCGACACGACGAATGAGCTGAGTAGTATTGTTCTCAAGTTAGGCGGTTTTCATTTGATGATGAGTTTCGTCGGATGCATAGGACACCTCATGCAAGGTTCTGGTCTGAAAGAGGTTCTGGAATTGGTATACGTGACTGGTGCAGTGCCGCACATTCTTTCTGGAAACGCAATTTCTAGAGCTGTTCGAGCTCACATTCTCGTGAGCTCGGCCATATATGCTCATCTCCTCGAAAAAGAGCAAGCGATATTGACGTCTCTAGACATGTCTACTGTCTTCGCTAACGTACTGGATGGATACTCCCCACCCGAAGATCTCAGTCATGATCCCCAGCTCAAGCAACTTGAAAACTTTCTCAAGCAGAGACGCCAAGACCTGCTGACTCAGATAACTGTGAAGCTCTGGTTTCAGTATCTTGACATGGTTGGGATACTGCTTAAGTTCATACGTGCCGAGAGACTAGGCCAGTGGGATTTGCACCTACAATCTGCAGTAGAGATGCTTCCGTTTCTAGCAGCATCTGGACGTAACCTCTATGTCAAGTCGGTCTGGATATACCAGCAAGAGATGTCTAAGCTTCAAACTAGTCACCCAACAATCTTCGAAGCATTTGAACAGGGAGGTCACACCATTAGAAGATCAGAGCGACGCTGGGCTGGGCTCTCGGCAGATCTTGTCATCGAGCAGGAGTATATGAGAAGTCTGAAAACATCGGGCGGTCTTACAACTGGAGGTGGGATGACAGAACAGCAGAGAGCAATTTGGGTTCTGTCAAGACCAGCATGCCTGGAGATCAACCTCTTGATACAAAATTTGACAAAAATTGGTTACTCAACAAGTGAGCAGCACCGCGACATGAGTTCCAGTAGAAAGGAGCGTGACTTCGACGATACCCAGAAGCTCGTCGGATACTTCGGAGGCTCTTCTCCGTTCAGAGGTGACAATCAGCTTAGAAACACTGCCAACAGCATAACTTCTTCCCAAGATATTAATGTTGACGAGGCCGATGTGGCTGGAAAGTTGATTCTAAGTAGGATGACGGGAAAAACCTTGAAGGAGCAAGTCTTCAAGAAAAAAGACCAAGTGACCCTAATGAATGCCAAAAAGGTGGGGTCCTTTGTGGTAGCGCATATAGATCCGGCGCTCCTTTTCCAGCAGTTTATAATAGTAGCCCAACGAACTGACCTCCGAGAAGAATACTTCAAGTACGAACTTTGTACGATTCATCCTTCTCTTTTCGAAAGCGATGGCCTTATGAGAAAAGCAAATAAGCCAGAGCTTGCAAAAGCGATCTTTCAGGCTTGCGGGATCGAGACTCAGTCACCCTCAAGACCTGCTTCTGCGTGTAACACCATCTTGGATAGTGGTTCTCTTCTACATCGAGTTCCATGGAAGGTAGGGTCAACCTTCAAGGTCATCTTTGCTTCATACGTCCATTGCGTACAAGCAAGGTACCCTAGTGCGATCGTTGTGTTTGACAGATATGAAGGTGGTCCAGCAATCAAAGATGCTACTCATTTACGTCGAGCAAGGATGGTTGGCCGCCAAGTTTTTTTCACCAAAGAGATGATCCTCTGCATGAAGAAAGAAGAGTTTCTTTCATGTAAGACAAACAAGGGACGTTTCCTGAAGCTGCTCGGCAACCATTTGGAAGCCGTAGGTTTCCGAATTTTCCACTCGGAAGGAGACGCCGACGTTCTGATTGTAGAAAAAGCCGTAGAAGCTGCTAGTCTTACAGACACAATCGTGGTTGCTGATGATACTGACATCTTGGTTCTTCTGATAAGTCGATCAGATTCGCGTTCCGGGCGTTTATATTTCTCACCTGAAGCTAAGTTTGACGGTACTAGTACAGCGTGGGATATTAGTGAGATGAAGCAGAAGCTAGGAACAGATGTCAGCAATCTGATTCCGTTCTGTCATGCCGTGCTGGGTTGTGACACAACCTCTCACCTTTACGGAATAGGAAAGAGCAAAGCCGTTCAGCTGCTACTTTCCAACAAGAGTTTCAGGGACAGCGCTGCTATATTTGGCGACAAGCTCCCATCGCTTGATGATATTGTGGCAGCAGGAGAGCGAGCATTGTTGATACTGTATGGTTGCCCTCATGTTTCGAACTTGGACACTGCCAGAAAGCTAATCTTTCACAGTAAAGTGAGCACTGCCACCGCTTTCGTACATCCACAAGAGCTGCCACCGACTCAGGCAGCCGCGAAGTACCACTCGCTACGTGTCTACTGCCAAGTTCAAATCTGGCTCGGGAACCCAGTAGACCCTTTACGCCTGGGATGGAAACTGCAGGATAACGAAGTTTTTGCGCCAATAAAAACAGATCTCCCTGCTGCTCCGTCTCAGTTGCTGAAAATTATCAAATGCTCGTGTCGTATTGACGGCTGTGATAGTGAAAAGTGTACCTGTAAGAAAAACGGACTTGAGTGTACTATAGCCTGCCGTACCTGTAAGGGAAGCTCGTGCAACAATTCGAAGTTTCAAGAAGAAGAACTTAGCGAAGAAGAATAACAGTTAACTGTGATGATGAAAAATCTAGTTTCTACATTTTCATGATGTGCAATTTCTATATATTTGAAAAATAAGATAAAAGCTTTTCTCTGAACACATTAAGTTAGAACCTACCTTGTCTCATGGTTTTTGGCGCTGAGGTGTTTCGTCATTCCTGTTTATTGTTGTTTAGTCTTTTTTTTTCTAAGCCTTTCGTTTACATAGCCTAATAGACTACAAGAACGACAAACTTATTCCGTATTAGACCTTGATAGACGCTGGTAAGAGTTTTTTTCCCCAACGACACAGTTTTTTCCCCATTTTTTTTTTTTTTGATGATAAATATTTTTCTTTTGGTCAGGTAACGAAATGATTATAATAAGTTAATTCAAATCAAAAAGCTTATCTAAAAAGATTTTTAAAAAATTATAGTTTACGTTTTTAATTTTTTTCCCGGTTTTTGAGAAAATAAATAAAAAAACATTTGAAAAAACGATTTTTCATTAAACTATAGATTTAGATTATTGATATGTTGTTAAGCATTTTTTTTCCGGGCCGGGTAGTGAAAAAATCATTTCTATACCAATTTTTTCCTGGTCAAAACTTATTTTTCTCCTACTATAATAAGAGATTCTTCATCAGGAAGTGTAACTACTTTCTCAAACTTGGGCTTGCCTACCTTCCTAGTTAGTTGCATATTACCCATCAGGAAAACATAATCATCCTCTCCATCATAAAATCTTTTCACGTCGTCAACAAAGAGAACCTCAGAAACACCTGGGTTTTCGGTAAAACCAGGATACTTGAGCATGCTTAGTGTAGCATTTTTCCTTGTTCCAGAGTGAAGCGCGGCTACAGCTTTGTCAGCGACGCCTGTTCGCGGCTTTCTAGATGACATGAGTGAGTTACAAACATAAAAAGCACTCTTTTAAGTACAGGACCATAGGGAGCTTAATCACACCTGGCAAAGACATTCCACGCGAAAAAAAATTTCGGACTTCCCTCCTACCGCCAAAAAACATTTCACGCAAGACAATCGTTACGATACCTAGCGACGAAGCAGTCCTGAGAGTACATACTGGCCATTAACACCTACGAAACTATAATAAGGGTAGGCACTGTAATCTGCATCAACCAAATGTTCCCGCAGCCACTTGTCTGACCTGCCAACGAGAAAAGAAGTTATGTGCGTTTCCGAAACAGACGAAATCCCCCTCTCATAAAACAGCTTCAAGCAGTCGACAGCTTTACGAATCTCAGCGGTAACATCGTGAAGACTCTGATCGTCACAAATCTGGCAGCAGTTTTGATTGTAATCCTGGGCAAAGCTTTCGCCAAAGTATTCTACCTGAAATTTATGAAGACAGAGACCAGAGTAGCCAGAATAGGCGTATTTCAGAACATCCACAAAGTCAGAAAACATTGATTTTTTTTCCTCATCAGATAATCCGTCAAGCCAGAATACACAGCGATTGATGTCATACTTTTCATTTAAGAGAACAATTGCCCTAGCAGGTTGTCTATCGCGTCCTGTTCTGTCTTGCTCCTGCATCCAAGACGACATGTTTTTGGGCAAACCAAAATGAATAACACAGCAGACGTCCGGGATATTCAAGCCACAACCATACGCAGTTGTGGCGCGTAGTATTTCAATCTCCCCATTTTTTATAGCAGCATGAATATGATTTTTATCCAGTGATTAGCATTCTCCAGTGAACGCCGCTGCCTTGACTCTTAAATTAGAAATGGCCGAACATGCAGCATTGGCCTCCCGCTCATACGAGAAAAACACTATGACTAACTGTCCATTAACTGTTTCAACAATTCCCTTAGCAATCTTGAACCAACTTCCAACCCAATCTGCGCTACCTACTGAACCTAATGGGAGGTTGTAGTGCGAAATCTTCAGCCTGACATTTGGCCTATTAACCAACATCCGAACTACACAGGGGTTGGGAAGAAACTCTTCTATAATCAATTTCTCATCTTTGGGCAGCAGAGTTGCTGTCAATGCAAGGAAAGTTGCTTGAGTGAAACAACTTTTCAAGGTCTTCAATTCCAAAAAGGAGTTTCTAAAGCCACACCACTCGTAAATAAGATGACACTCGTCGAACACTACTAATTTCAGTCGTCTATCTAAAAGAGGTCTGTGTCTTCAAACTAACCCGAACGATCCTTCCCGGCCCATAAACGTTTCTGGAGTACCTACCAAGATTACTGGTTTACTTTTGGACAGACCTGAAATGGCTGTGAGTTGTTGGTCGTACTCGACAGCAGTAGTTTTTTCTCCAAGAGCAAAGGAATTGATGTCACGGAAAAGTAAGAATCAACTTGATCTTTGCGCAGTGCTATGGTTGGAACAACTAAGAGAGTAATACTGGTTGCCATAACGGATGGAATTTGATAGCAAATTGATTTTCCGCTCCCTGTGCCTGAAACTACTAAAACATCTTCTTTTTTTAGAATACTTGTAATGCTACGAATCTGAAAATTTTTTATTTGTGTGATGCCAAAATTTCTAAGTGCACAGCCAACTATAGCATCCAAGATCATTGGAGATGGTTCCAGATTAGGTTCGTAAATCCCAGAAGATTGCGTTTGACCACAACGGGATATTTTACCGCCGTCCATACCTTCAAAAACCATTGATTGAGAATCAGATTCACCAGGATCCGGAAATTTAGAGAGAGAAACAGGTTGACAATAGTTTTTTAAATGAGAATCAGATAGACCTGGATCAGAAAATTCCGAGAGAGATCCAGGTTGACTATTGTTAATGAATGATATATCTGAAATGGACAAAATTTCATGAGTGGAATCATCATTTCTGCCCAGGGATTCGACAGAACTATCTGGCTGTATGAAAGATTCTTGGCCAAGGGCAGTCAAAATTTTACAAAGTTCGGGGACTGTGGAACGACTTTTCGGGTCAAACTTGCAACATTTCAAAAAAATTTCTTTTAAGGAATTTGACATGTTCTCATGACAGGGCAAAACTCCACGGTGAATTTTATCGACTATCAGGTCGACAGGAAAGCCATCTTTTTCAAAAGGAAACTTGATCGTGAAGTCATGCAGCTCATATAAAAACATTCCACAAAAAAGACATCACAAGCCAAGGTAGGACGTTTGCCATCGCATCTTTGCGGGCTCAAAAAACAAACGGTACCACCGTGATTTTCCTGAGACTGATCTTGCGTAGTTGAAGTAATTACTGATGTTGCAAGCGAAAATCGGCTTTCTCCAAAATCTGATAGTTTAAAGATCCAAGAATCGTCGTCCTCTTTATTTTGAGTGACCAAAATGTTAGCTGATTTTAGATCAGCATGAATAATATTGATTGAGTGAAGATACCTTAGCCCCTCAGAAATCTGGCAAGCCATTGAATTAAATAAGGGAGGAGCAATTTCCCTACTAACTCCACTACTCATAACGGACATGAAACCAAGCATTTGTCTGGCAGTATTAAAGACATGTGGATTCCCATCTTGATCTGTCAAAACTTTTTCACAGTATTCGAGGCCTAGGGTCATTTCCTTCACACAGACAAATCTAATTCCAGCAACATTTTCATGACTTGCTTTACAAATGGCAGCAGCTTCTTTTAGAATAATTGACTCGTACTCGACATTACCGCGAATTCCTACATACTTTTTGAAGGCTACTTTTTCCCCGCGAAAAAGACCTACGGAAACCTCACAAGCCCTCCCACTCCCAATTACTGTTTCTGGAAGTGGAACAGCGTCGATAAATAATTCTTTCGATATAACCGGATTCAATTTCGGTTTAACAAAACATGGTACTTTCAAGCAGAGAGCCATGGCGCTAACACCACATAGAAAAAAGGAAAAAAAGAGGAAAAAATGGAAAGAACGAAATAATGCCGTCTTCAAGAATCGTTGCTACACAAAACGCCTAAACTAGGCAAGGGCACTAACTTCACAAATATCATTTGATATTACTTCGTAGACAGTCAGAGGTAGTTACATAAATTAGACCTGAAATAAAAGCTATACTAAATGAGAACTATCCTAACGTAATTTATGCCAAGATACACTGACAAAGGCACAAAACAAACTACAGAAGGTTGTAGCTTGTAGCGAAAGAACTCCAGAATTTTACCATCCAATTTGTAGTCTACACCAACTTTAATTTCATTAAATGTATCCAATATGTCCAACTTGGTAATTGCCAGCCTACAAAAAAAGAAGATGCACTACTTAATGAAAAAAAAAATGATAAAAAATTACACAAAAAGATTAAAAAAATCACCCACTCTATTTACTATATAACATTGATGTTTGTTTACCTATTTATATTTTCTAGTATGTGTTAACTTGTTTAATCTTTTTTTATGTTCTTCTCGCTGACTTGAAGCCAAAATTTTTAGACTTCTTCAAATTTCTAACTTCTTAAAAAAATCATAAAGGGTAAAGGTGGGTTCTAAACCTTATTAACCAATCAAAAATAAGTTCAAAGATTACGCAGCCTACCCAGAGCTATAAAAAAAATATTTTTTCAAGTGTTGAATAAGATACTCTTAATGTTTTGTGCTTTTAATTGCAATTTGCTTAAATTTAACTAAAGAACACAAGAAATATAAAGGATCTTTAGGTGCTTAGTTCAATACAGCATGATTTTTTTTTTTGGGGGGGGGGATATTATTACAGTAATTTGACATTATATTAAATTAATTTGAAAAGCAATGAGTAACCTTAAAAGGGATTTTAAATTACTTATCTACAGAACAGCATTTAATCGTTGTCTTTTGCATCATTTTTGTTATGTTTTCATTTTTTTTGTGGTTGGTTTATGGCTCAAATAATTATAAGGAATATTCAGAACATATAAAGAGCAAAACGTGTAGAGCTACTAGAGAGTCTTCTTGAAAGTTTGAGCTATTAACTACGCGATTGGCTTGTTTCTTCTTTTGTTCTTTATATATAGATATATAGGTTCGTCAGCTGATAGACAAGTAACGGTCTTAGGCCTCATAAACTGGGAGGCAAGGTATACGAAAATTACATTTGTTAAAATCCTTTTTCAATAATGTACCTTAATATTTGTGTAAAAAAAAACGGATTTAATCATGTGCTGGGCCTGGCCTGGCCTATAATCGCCACTGTTATTATACCATTAGAAAATACTTAGAAATAAATACAAACATCAGTTGAAATAGATTGTCTAGTAAAATTTTTTAAGAAAGAAAAGTAAAGAAGATACTTAAAAACTCAGAATCCCTTTCAATTAAGATAGTTTTTGAGAAAAATCTTAATTAATATCTTATAATTAATTAAGTATAGTGTAATATCTTAGAACTCTTAGTCAAAATTTAATTGTTTATTAGGACTACATGACATTAGATATTGAATAGATTTTCGAATAAAACTATTGAACAAAAAGAAGTAAAGAAGATACTTACTAACTCAGAATCACTTTTAATTAATATAGTCTTTAAGAAAAATCTAAATTAATATCTTGTAAATAATTAAGTAAAGTGTAATATCTTAGCGCTCTTAGTCAAAATTTAATTGTTTTATTAGGACTACATGGCATTCCCTGATGAGGATACAGGTCTAAGTGTTTTTAATTTTCATACTGGTATCAGAAATAGGCAATAAAGGAGCACAAAGAAATGCGCAACAATGGGACTTAAAAAAATTCGTGAAGAACACCTTACCCTGTATAACCATTAATGAAATTGCTATAACGCAGCACAACAAGATCTAACCATCCACAGCGTCTTCGCCTGCCAGTAGTGACACCAAACTCAAATCCTTGCTCCAGAAACGTTTGTCCGATTTCCTAAAAAAATACAAAAATGGGCCATGAAACGACTATTAGCACCAAAAGTTTGGACTATAAAGTCTACTGCCAAATTCAATCAACCAGTTAACAACCATTTCCCCGAAAGAAGTGACCTACAATAATTAAGAAATAGACAATTTAAAGAGGTCCTCCCTCTTCTCGACCCTTTAGCCAACAACAAGCTAGGACCTTCAACCCCTGCAATAGAGGCTTGCATCTCCCTCCTCCACTCACTAAAGTTAGTAACTTCAGTCTTCACGCCTCATAAAGATTGGTCTCGACTGTCAACAATCGGATGCTTGTTATCATAGCATCACATTTCCTACTTAAGAAAAGGCAAAATTTCTTTAATTTTATTCTAACGGATTCCAAAATTATTCCGCAAAAGCTCCATGCTTCTGACTTACATAGTTTTTAGCAAATGCACAGAATAGAGTGAAACAAAAAAAATATATATGCTTGACTTGACTGAATAAATTAGATATCAATATAGTTTTTGCTTTTTATGACTTACAAACGATTCTTGTTTGATCTTGCAGCTTGCATAATCCAACAAATTGGATTGCATAATCTCGCAACTTGCGTAATCCGACCAACGGTTTGGAGATATCCCAAAAAACAGCAATAATAATAACATGAATCATGTCATTATAGAATAAATAATATTATAATAGTGCAAAAATAATACAATCACATAAATCAATAATATTAAGAAAAGTAATATATATATATATATATATATATATATATATATATATATATATATATATATATATATATATATATATATATATATATATATATATATATATATATATATATATATATATATATATATATATATATACAATTGCAAGATACTTCCTCTTTTTTAAAAATCATGTTCTTAATTATCAGTAACTTGTCTCTAACTTCATAACTACAATATTAAAAAAAACTATCAGTATTTGGGGTCTTATTATTCTTTCATCTTTATAATACTATCACTAATTCTTCCTCGCAAAATAAATCTTCCTTAACATCCAAGGTGTCACTAACTTTTTTTTTCTCCTCTATATCTTTTCGTGCAACTCTATTACAGTTTAGTACATTCTCAAATTGTTCCACCCATCTTCCTTTAAGTCTTTCTTTATTATTAACTGTGGCCTCTTTTCTATCTTTAACTGGGACCTGTCCAGATACACTAACCCCTCTCAATTTATTAACGGGCTCTTATGATATTTTACTGTTATACCAGCAATCCTATCCGTGGCCTCCACTTCACTTTTCCGTCTACTTTAGAAGGAAAAAATTGTCTCTTCCACTTACTTTCTTATGCACCTTTTAGTCTTGTAAAAGAATATGACCTTTATTTGTACAAGCCCCTATTCCTCTCTATTAAACATACAGTATTTTCCAATGAATAATTTATTAAACGTAATATTCCTATTACGTATTAACAATCAAACTCTCTATTTAACATAATACGTTTTTACTAATATTCCTAGCTGCACTTGTATTTTTCTTTCTTAAGACACCACTAGCGACTTTACAAATACTTTCCTAAAATATTTCCATCCATCTTCTACATTGTCAAATTTTATGCTCTCCAGTTAAGTATACGACTGTTCCTAAATATTTTCTCTCAAATTTTCATCCTGGAGTCTACCATTGTCACAATTTCCCGGAATTAGTTACCCTTCCTTTTATTAAAGTATAGCCCACAATAAAAGTATGACAATTAAAAATACTTAAGAATTTATTTTTAAGAAAATTTTTAAAGTAAAATGTTCCAAAGAAGGATAAAGAGTCATTTCAAAACCGTAAACGACCAGAGAAAGGTTCACACAATAAGTCAAACTTGAAATAAATAGAAATTACTATGAATGAATCAATGAAATTCCAAAAGTAAATAACTAAAAATTGTGGGTCCTGGCTATTCATCTGGGAAAAATCATACATCCTCACATAAGCTGGAACAAAAGCTAAGAAAAAAAAATATTAACAAGAAATAAAAACGTCCCAAAGTTGAGTAAAATCGGCATATTACTATTCGTCTCGGCTATTTGCCTGCTTTTATTTATTCATTGACAGTCTCGCCCTTAATATTTTACTGACAACAGCAACCATATATTTGTATCCTTATCTGAGCATCTTAGTTGGTTATTCAAGTTGTGTACAGTTTTCTTTTGTTATGCAAGGCTAGATTTAGGCCACTTGTGAAAATGGGTAGCCTACCTGTTTGGGGGAGGAGAATTGGTAAATTTTTACCAGATCATATTATTGACTAATAAATAAAGTGAATATACCACTTGATGCCTTTTTTTATACTCTTTACAAATATAATAATCATTTTGTCAGAAATGAATTTTACCCCCACCCCTATAGGCTATATACCAATTCAGGGTATATATTTACACATTAGGGGGTGGGGGTAAATTTTAAACTTACCTCCCATTTACATCAGAAATAAAATTTAACCCCACCCCCTAATGTGCAAATATATGCCCTGAATTGGTATATATAAGGGTGGGGGTAAAATTCATTTCCGACAAAAATGATTATTATATTTGGAAAGAGCATAAAAAAAGGCATTGAGTAGTATGTTTACTTTACCTGTAGCCTAAGTCAGTAACATGGACTGCAAAAATTTACTTATAATACTACTTTTGGCTATTTTGGAAAGGGGTTAGGTTAGGGAAATGAAACTTTCAGGGATGGTTTTAAAGGCTAAAGTAGGTTATGTCCTGGGAAGGTATTTTAAAGTACTTATCTCCACTTCTTCACCCTTCAAGGGGTCCTGAAATTTGACTTAGGCCTAGGTCTATGTGATAAATTTTTACCAAATCATATTATTGAGTTACAAATAAAGTGAATATACCACTTGATGCCATTTTTCTGCCCTTTACAAATATAGTACCCATTTTTGTCAGAAATGAATTTTACCCCAGCATAAAAAGGCATCAAGTGGTATATTCACTTTATTTGTAACTCAAAAATATGATTTGGTAAAAATTTACCAGGCTACCTATTGAAATCTTGACAAAACAACATTGTACCTTAATTTTCAGTTATCAGTTTCTTTTTCTCTAGCCTTAGTTCTGAAAATGCAATTCCTATTATTTGAGTAGAATTTTAAGCCATATCAATGTTTTTTTTTCAAAATTTAGGAAATGCATTTGCATATCTTTAAAACCTTATAAATTGGGATTGAGCAAAGTTATGAAGCTGAAAACAATTTTGTTGTACTTCATTTAAGTAGAAGATATATTTTGTAAGGTTTCACTTTTACAACACAGATTTTTAAAGGTCAGGATCCTCTAGAGTCAGAAGGAGTAGAGGTAGATACTTCAAAATACTTTCCTGGGCCATAATTTAGCCTATAGACCCATCCCTGAAAGTTTCATTTTCCTAACCTAATCCCTTTCCAAGATAGCTAAAGTAGAATTTTACCCTTTATAGAACTAGTTGGCTATTAATATCTTACTTACCCAGAGCTTAGGTCCTTCTGAGCCATCTGTGGTGCATAGGGCATTGACAAAGCCTTGGTAAATGTTACATATTGGCAGTATGATGAGTACATCCTCCCACTGAGCTGTAGTGATGTGTGAGCACTATGTAGATCACAATTGTACATGTGTCTGAGCATGTTTCTCAGTCTTCCCCTCTGACAATGCCCACATGACTGTCATTGTTCAACCTAGTGTGGGATTCTGGAATCTTCTGTCTAAAGGACATGGCCAAGATAGCTCTATCTCTTCTTCTTAATCACTTCAGTAATAAGCAGCTAGCCAGTTCTTCTGCTGACCCCTGTGTTGCTGACTTTTTGACACCAACCAATATTCAGCATGCATCTCAAGCACATATTTTTGAAAGCTGTGAGTCATTTCTCTGTCCTTACATCTAGTTACCAGCACTCACTGGCACACAATAGCATGGACAAAATTTTGCTATTAAGAAGTTGCAGCTTTAGTGCAAGCAAGTACTTCTTTGATTTTCATACTGGCTTAAGTTTGTTGAAAGTACTGTTTACCATGCCAATTCTTCTCTTAACCTCATTCTGCACCTCTCCTGTGTAATTGACCCAGCTTCCAAAGTACATAAATTCATGGACTGTGATTTTTGTACAGGAGCTTGACTTGCTTCTTGCAAAACATAGTCCATTAGAATGACAAATAAAAACAGTGATAAAATGCATCCCTGTCACACTCCTGATGTAATTTTGGAGTATCTAGTTGTTCTATTCTCTGTCTTTATGCAGCATTCTGTATTTTTGTAAAAGGCCATGATCAAACTTATCATTTTCTTGGGGACACCATAATACTATAGAATTTCCCAGAGTGTTATGGTCCACAGAATCAAAGGTCTTTTCAAAATCAATGACCAGTATATATATCTTGTTGGACTACTCATTTGCTGCTTCTACTAGTCAACTATCAATAAAGTTTCTCATACAAACTAGAATTAGCTAACTAGTTTACTATTAAAATCTCAGCTGTATACACATGTTTAGATTAGCCAACCAGTTAGCTATTAGATCTCACCTATATAGGCTATACACTTCAGCCTGAATTATCCAGCTAATAAGATATGTGTATATACTCTGTAGAATTAGCTAGCTATTTGGCTATTAATATTTTATGTATATATAAACTTTACTTTAAAATAGCAAACTAGTCAGCTGTCAATGCAATTTCTAATATACTTGAGGAATTAGCTAACTAGTTGTATGTTATGATCTCACCTATAAATACCTCTGAGCCTAAAATAGCCAAATGGTTAGCTATCAATGTAATTTTTTATAGCCTTTACAGCATAATTAGCTAACTAGTTGGCTATCTCACTATTTATTATTCTCTCTCTCTTTCTTTCTCTCTGTCTCTCTCTCTCTCTCTCTCTCTCTCTCTCTCTCTCTCTCTCTCTCTCTCTCTCTATATATATATATATATATATATATATATATATATATATATATATATATATATATATATATATATATATATATATATATATATATATATATATATAAAGTGGTTTGATATTAGCCAAGTAGTCTAAGTATTATGTAGAGATGGTGAGTAGAAAGCAAGATATTCCACATCCCCACCCCTCCTGCCCAATCATAGTAAAATGATAGAGAATATTAAATCTAAATTAATTGGCACGTCAAATCAATTATAATTTGCACTCTGCTAAAATAATCATTTTTTTTTCTTAATCCTGGCCATCTCTTTTCTAAACTGCATTTCCTTAACCCTCTTCTTACCCCCTTTTCCTTAAATGAAGTCAAGTCAACAACCTTGTCCCTACCCCTTCTCCCATTAAAAAAAAGAATTGTTAGCACTTAGCAGACAATCCTAGTTTGCTAATTTCCTTTCCTGCATATACATAGACTCAATTCAGTAGCCAACTGGTTTGCTATTTTATATTTTTGTGTATACTTCAATTGTTTTTCAATAGCTGACTGGTTGGCTATATTTAGGATATTTACACATCAAGTGGTTTGATATTAGCCAAGTAGTCTAAATAATATGTAGAGATGGTGAGCAGAAAGCAAGATGTTCTGCATCCCTGCCACTCATAGCGGATTGATGGGGAAGAGAAACTAATTGGCACTTTAAATCACTTTGATAGCTGATTAGTTTGCTGTTTTAAACTAAAGTTTATATGTACAAGGGATATTAAGAGCCAACTAGTTAGCTAATTCTATAAGGTATGTACAGTTCTCTTAGTGGCTTAACTCATGCTGAAGTATATATTTATGTGAGATCTAATAGCCAACTGGTTGGCTAATCTAAACAAGTGAAACTTTAGAAACATTGTTGATAGCTGACTAGTTGGCTATTTTAAACTATATTTTATATATATACTAGGATGTTAATAGCCAACTAGTCAGCTAATTCTATAAAGTATATACAGTTTTTTTACTAGCTGACTAGATGGCTAATACAAAAGGTTAAATTTATAAACCTAAAATCATGTCCTCTTATATGTTTTTTTTTTGCCTCCCATATATTTTGCCTCTTCTTGAAAGTTATGGATTAATTACATTTTGATATTGCTAATTATGCTTTGGACTATGTTGGAAATATGCTTTATTTTGTCTCTCATTATGTTGGGAATATGCATTTTTTGCCTCTCATTATGTTGAGAATATGCATTTTTTACCTCTCATGTTGGGAATATGCATTTTTACCTCTCATTGTGTTGGTAATATGCATTTTTTTTTTGGCCTCTCATTCTTAGTGTAAAATGGTATATCCATTTAAATTTTTTCTTAGTACCTAAAATTTTTATCTAGTTAACAAAGCCTATCATACAAAAAGGTTAAATTTATAAACCTAAAATCACGTTCTCTTGAATGTTTTTTTGCCTCCCATATGTTTTGCCTCTTCTTGAAAGTTTGAGATTTTCTCTCTTTGAAATTTTTTTTTTTTAGCCTCTTCAGCTGTATAAATTTATACTGGAGGTGCAAAGTCAAATTGTGATGCCTAGTGAATGGCACATTGTGTTTTAATTCTTGGCAGAAATGTTAACAGAGATGGGTAGGACTATTCTAGGCAGAAACGTTAACAGAGATGGGTAGGACTATTGATGAAACTTGTATATTTGAAATCAGCATTAAAATTTGATTCTTTTGATGTATCTATTGGTATCAAAATCCCGTTTTTTAGAGTTTTGGTTACTATGGAGCAAGGTTGCTCCTTACTTCAAGTTTGTTACCACAAACTGTTTGATATGATTTTTTTGTCTCTCAATATGTTGGGAATATGCATTTTTTGCCTCTCATTATGTTGAGAAAATGCATTTTTACCTCTCATTCTGTTGGGAATATGCATTTTTACCTCTCTTTATGTTGGTAATATGCATTTTTTGGCCTCTCAATCTCAGTGTAAAAAAGTATAAAAAGGGCACTAGAACTTTTAATTTCTGTTCCAATGAGCCCTCCCACAATATTCTAGGACAACTCAGTTGATACAATCACCCCTGGGGAAAAGAGCTTCTATATTCATAGATTTCAATACATATATTAGGGGGTTTGTCCCCTAGTCAATACCTCATTCTTTATGCTAAAGTTTGAATTGTGTTCAAATTTTTTTTAAATGACCCCTTAATCACAAAGGCCATTAATTAGAATAAATAGCTTTGTGAAAGTACTAAAAAATCTTTGGCTTAAAGAGCAAAGTATTGACTAGGGGGCAAACCCAATCATATACATAATATTTTCTGTTTGTTATAATATTTTCTGTTTGTTTTAAGTTTTGATGTTGCTCCTTACTTTCAGTTAGAAAACTTGTTTTTTTTTTATTTCATTTTTGATCTTTTTTTAAATAATGCTGGGAAATCCGGCGCCCACTTCATAGCAATGTCCCTTCCCACATGAAAACTTCCTCCATGTAAATATCCTCCCACATAACCCTTGACCCCTCCCCCCCCACTACCAGAAAAAATTACCCCTGAAAACGTCTATACTTCCCAATAACCAATGCTATATGTTAAAATTGGGTAAAGTTCATAACTTTCAGCCCTCCCCCTGTGGACTCTGGGGGATTAAGCCATCCTAAAAGAAATAGTTATCATATTTTTGACCATACTGAACAAAATGGCTATCTCAGAGTTTTTATTGAGTGACTTTGGGAAAATATGAGCGTGGGAGAGGCCTAAGTGCCCTCCATTTTATTTGTCACTTAAAAAGGCCACTAGAACTTTTAATTTCCATTCCAATGAGCCCTCCCACGATATTCTAGGACAACTCAGTTGATACAATCACCCCTGAGAAAAAAAAAAACAAATAAACATTTATCCATGATCTTTCTTCTGGCATAAAATACAAAATTCCACATTTTTGTAGATAGGAGCTTGAAACCTCTACAATAGGGTCCTCTGATATGGTGAATCTGATGGTGGGATTTTCATTAAGGGTCTATAAGTTTTAGGGGGTCTTTCCCTGTTTTTTCAAAAATCAGCCAAATTTTCTCAGGTGCGTAACTTTTGATGGGTAGGACTAAACTTGATGAAACTTATATATTTGAAATCAGCATTAAAATTTGATTCTTTTGGTGTATCTATTGGTATCCCGTTTTTTAGAGTTTTGGTTACTATTGAGCCGGGTTGCTTCTTACTTACAGTTTGTTACCACAAACTGTTTGATATGCTTTTTTTTTGTCTCTCATTATGTTGGGAATATGCATTTTTTGTCTCTCATTATGTAAGAATATGCATTTTTTACATCTCATTATGTTGGGAATATGCATTTTTACCTCTCATTATGTTGGTAATATACATTTTTTTGGCCTCTCATTCTTAGTGTAAAATGGTATATCCATTTAAATTGTTTCTTAGTACCTAAAGTTTTTATCTAGTTAACAAAGCCTGTCATACAAAAAGCTTAAATTTATAAACCTAAAATCATGTCCAAAATCATGTCTATATATTTTTTTTTTGGACTAGTTATCAACCTAAAATCATGTGCTTAGGGGTAAGGTGTTTCGGGAAAAACTGAAAAAAATTGTCTGAAAAAGTTTGTCTGAAATTTTCAGAAAAATAAATGTATTAGAAATACATTTTTACAAAGCGAACCTGATAATCCATTAGGGACTGAAGTAAAATATTGAACAATATATGGTTAACATAACCAATAATAAATTGTAGGCTATGCTTTATTTCTACCTTGATTAGTAGGAGTAACTTTTTTTCCAATCCAGTTCAATGTATTTGACACAAAACTGAGGACCAAAACCAATAGGTTATGGTAGGACATTAAGCTCTAAGCAGACAATGATGTAAATTCAATGAAATTAGGGGGGGGGGTGTAACTCTTGTTTTTCAAAATATATGGGGGAGGGGCATGACTTGAGAGGTATGACTAATTATAGAAAAAGTCAAGACAGATAGTCTGACTGAGAAGCAAAGCTGGCTAAGCCTTTTTGAGAATTGTATAGAAATGATGTTGTTTTTATCAACAAATACCTTTAGCCTGTAAGTTATTCAACTCTTCTAATCTTATCTTGGTGTAAACAATTCTGCATATTCAGAAGTGGAGACTCTAAGACACGTTCTCAAAATACAACTGAATGAACATCATCCAAAAGTAAAAAAAAACGAAAAGAACTAGAGAGCAACTATTACCACAATTAGTATAACATATGCTGTGTTTTTTTTTGGAGTTTTTTTTTTTTTTGCAGTGAAAAATTCTTGAGTTTTTATTTTCTCTTCTTGGTTTATTTCTGTTCAACTTTTTATGTCTTTGTTATGTCAGATTCCTTTTGGGGGGCTTCTCATCTGTGCTGAAGATGCTAATGCTTTGTTGAAAACAAGCAAAATATTTGCAGTATTTTTCTCTCTTTGTGTCCTCTTTACTGGCCTTAGATCTGTTTTTTATACATATATTTTTTTATTTTGTTCTTTTACACATGTCATTGCATATAATGCTAATAGAGGAAAGGATGTGTTTTACCTGTTTGCTGAAACTTTTACTTCATATAATTGATAATTTGGCCAAAATGTTTTGCAAATAAGTGAAGTCATAAAATGGGTTGCTGAAGTCAACACTTCTCTATGGAGTATTTTTGACAATTAAGAGTCCAGTTGATTTCCCGTCATCAAAACAGAGTGAGTTGGGTTTGAGTTCAAACTCTCTGGATTTTCAAACTCTGGATTTTCGTCTTTTTCTTGGGGGGGGAGACTTATAATTTTGTGTTTGGAAAAAGAGAGGACATTATTTCTTCTCCTTCCCTCACTTAAGAGTATGTGCTATGGGCTTTTTTTTATTATACCTGTCATCCAACCACCTCTTGGACTAGTATTTTGACTTGGGGGGTTCTATCCTCCTCCATAAGTAATAATAAAATGATTGCTTCCAATGCTCAAAACAGTCTAGCCTGTTATTCAAATGTCAATGTCATTCTTTAAGTTTATGTTGAACAGGATTTAATTGATGGAGGGGCTGGAAAGCAAATTTTTCCTCAGGACAAGTTTTTTCTGTTTTGGTTCATTTCTGTAGTATGACTGCCAAGGGGCATATGTAGGATTTTTGTTTGGGGGCTGGTTAAAAAATTCTTAAGAAAAAGAATATAAAATTTGTTTATATGAAATTTGTTACGTTTTTACAAGTTGGACAAAAATTTTGGGGGACGGAATTCAAACCGCAATATACCCTGATGTTGGCCTTGATGCCTGTTATCCAACTATCTCTTTGACTAGTAGATTAAGATTTTATTAGAATCAAGGAACTTTAGACTGCATCTTTGGCATTTTTTTTTTTTTTTTTTTTTCCAGCGCATTTGTAAAAGTGCCTTACCCCTCAAAAATGACATGTGTCCCACTCACAAGAAAGTCTAGCCCGGGGGGGGGGGGTAAGATTGTATTTTTCAGAACTGGGAAATTACCAAGTTTGTTGGATTTTTTTTTTCAATGAAAATGCCAAAAAAGCCATTTTCAATGAAAGCACCAAAATGGGTATTGTTCAAAATTTAGCTGAGACAAGTGACCCCTCCTATTGACCACTCCTAACCTGTTGCTCAAACATCACTTCCAGTTTATAAAATCTACATTTAACAGTAATTGATGGGGGGGGGGGGGGTACAAATTTTTTTTTATCTGAGGCAAGACCCTTGTAAGATTTATTTCAGAGAGAACAGGAGAGGTAAGTACAAAACACAGGTGAATTATTTGTTACATGTAAAAAATTATGGATAAATCATGAAATTTCAGAGGAATAAGTCCCAAAAGCCCCCTCTCACTTTATGTGTACATTCCCTAGGTCCAGCTTCAATTCACAGAAGCCATGATATAGTTATTTGACCATACTGTAATATTTCATTGGCGTTTCTCTTTCAGGGCTTAGTTATCACCTTTAGAAAATACATCATTAGCTGATACAAGCCGAACACTTTAACACTGTAGAACTTGGTTATTACTGTTACTATGTAAGATGTCAGAAAAGATAAATTGGGAGGATATGAACCTCAAACATAATTTGCTGATGAACATTTACAAAAGAGGCTTTCATGAGCCAATACATGCCCAACAGAGAGCAATTATAGCGGGTCTAAAAGGAGAGAAAGTTGTTGTTCAAGGGCCATCTGGGACCGGAAAAACAACAATGTCTTCAATATTGACGCTTCAGCAAGTAGATCCGCAGCTACAGGAGTGTCAAGCGATTATTTTTGCGCCAACCCGAGAACTAGCCCAGAAATTTTGTGAAGTAACTGTGAACTTATGTCAATTAATGGGAATTGCAATTCACGAGTTCATAGAAGGTATATCTCTATCTATACAACGCACGATAATTAGAGATCTAAGGGTACAAGTTGCTGTTGGAACAACTGATCGAATGCTGCTGCTAATCAGAAAACAGCATATTGACATCAATCCGACACAAATTTTAGATACAAGTAATATAAAAATAATTGTTATTGACTCAGCTGATCTAATGTTCAAGGATTTTTTTAGGATTCGGGAGTTTTTCGAAATCTTACCAAAAGGTATTCAAGTAATACTATCCTCAACAACAATAACCCCTGAAGTCTCTTTTATATTAAAGACATTTATGGTTAACCATGCCAAGGATCCGGTTGAGAAGAGAGAGGGGACCAGTCCAGGAACAAGAAAATCCATTGAAGTTCGTAAAACGCTCAAAGTCAGTTCAAAGGAACTATCATGTGTCAAATATCACGGTCAAACCAAGAAGAACTTTCAAACCAAGAAGAACCAAGAATTAACCCTATTATATTAACCCTTAAATTTTTTTTTTTGCCTCCCATATGTTTTACCTCTTCTTGAAAGTTATGGATTAATTACATTTTGATATTGTTCATTATGCTTTGGACTATGTTGGACTAGTTTGTTACTACGAACTGTTTGATATACTTTTTTTTGTCTCTCATTATGTTGGGAATATGCATTTTTTTGGCCTCCCATTCTTAGTGTAAAAAAAAAATGGTATATCCATTTAAATTTTTTCTTAGTACCTAGAATTTTTATCTAGTTAACACAGCCTATCATACAAAAAGGTTAAATTTATAAACCTAAAATCATGTCCTCTTATATTTTTTTTTTTTCCTCACATATGTTTTGCCTCTTCTTGAAAGTTATGGATTAATTATATTTTGATATTGTTAATTATGCTTTGGACTATGTTGGACATATGCTTCTTTTTGTCTCTCATTATGTTGGGAATATGCTTTTTTGCATCTCATTATGTTGAGAATATGTATTTTTTACCTCTCATTATGTTGGGAATGTGCATTTTTTTGGCCACTCATTCTTAGTGTAAAAAAATGGTATATCCATTTAAATTTTTTCTTAGTACCTAAAATTTTTATCTAGTTAACAAAGCCTATCATACAAAAAGGTTAAATTTATAAACCTAAAATCATTGAATAGAAATTTAGCTTTTTGCTGTCTTGATAACGCACGCATACATTTCCAATAAGATCTCCATTAATGCTTGTTACATAGTTCAAATATCGATATTTGTCGGGATTCAACACAACGATGATTTTATTGTGTGTACAACTTTCTTTGAATAATTCATTTTCACTTTTTTTCTAAATATGCTGAAAGATGTTTATCCTGCCAATATGTTAAAATTACTGATTTAATACATACATTTAACTAGGTAGTCTCCATAACCTGCCATAGAGCATCACTGAGACAGCCGCAGAGTGTCTATGAGCAACCATAGAGTATCATTGATACAGCCACATAAATAAATATAAATAAATACAGAGAACCCTATTTCTATTTGTATATAGATCAATTTCTCAATTCAATTTATTCGAATAAAAACATAACACAAACATCAATAACAATAGAGATCCTAGAAGAGAACTTGTTCTTGCCTGGGAGGTAGGCCTAAGCCGGTAAGAACACCTCCAATACTGCAATTTGATGATGTAACAAATGGGTAAGTTCCTGAAAGAAAATATAGCTGCTTAGAATATTCATAAATATATAACTCATTTCAAATACTCATTTCTAACCAGTAATTCCTATGTTTGTTAAATGGGTTCTTCAACAGTTGTTTTAAGTGTTAAATATTGTGTCCACTAAGGCTTCTTCAATAATCGATCCTTTGGCTCCACTTGTGAGATTCATAAGAGGATGCTAGTAATATTTGCTTATAATGAAACTCCAGTAGCATTAAGATAGAACAAGTACTCGCAGCTGAAACTCATTCTGAGATTTGGGAGAGGCCGTGCGATAAGTAACTGATTTTGAGTGGCAACAAATATCCCAAGGCCTTTGTACAAGCATCAGAGAGTTTATCCTTTTCATTAATTTCCCAGTGGACGGGGGACCCTTCAGACAGATATAACTACCACTATCAACGACTCACTAAAGCACCAAGCC
The DNA here is from genome assembly GCF_049724085.1 of Artemia sp. Qi Xiang Cuo. NCBI lineage: Eukaryota > Metazoa > Arthropoda > Branchiopoda > Anostraca > Artemiidae > Artemia > Artemia sp. Qi Xiang Cuo. Next base: position 51,117,782 of record NC_142811.1, read on the forward strand.
GCCTAAGACCAAAACTGCTAAGCACGCTCTTCCTCCATCCAGCCTCCCTCTTTAAACCCTGCCAAGAAGTCCCCATTACCCTTAAACCTTTCTTTACGACACCCTCCCAACCGACTCGAGGGCAACCTACTTTTCGTTTGGCCCTAGGTTGTTGCCCAGCAAGAACGATCTTGGATAATATGGCAATAAATAAAAGTTCAAATAGGGATAAAATCCTTTAATCCAAAGTGATCAAGTTTACAAAAATACTAGATATTTTGGTCACATATAATGCAGTGACCGTCATCAGTATAAAAACTAAACTAAAACAATTAAAAACAATAATTTATATACGAAATAAAATAAAACTACATATTGTTTAATGATCTTATTCTTTCCAAAGCAAAATCGGAAGCTAGTCTGTTTGGCCTTCTCAGATCCGGATCTAAGACCTTCTAAGATTAGATCCGGTAGTGATTTTATCCCTATTTGAACTTTTATTTATCTTCACGGAAAGATAGTCTCTTTGATCTCTTATAACTCTTTAAAAGTGAACTAGAACTTTCCATTTTCAATCAAATAAGTCCTCTCTGAAGTTTATACGACCATCCCATCTATAAAAACCATAGATGCCCCCAGGGTATCTTACAACGCCTGTCCCTGGGCTCTGGGCCGTTGTGAAGACTCCGGAGTTTTAATATCTGATGTTTGAACTATTTTTAACAAATGGTCACCTTAACATTTTTATCTGATTGGTTTGGGGAAGAAAAAGACGTGGAAGGGGAAGGGAGGGGCTAGTTGCCCTCCTATCTTTTTTGTACTCTGAGAAAATGAGCTAGAAATTTCAATTTCGAATTAAATGAGCCCTCTCTGAAGTTTATACGAGCATCCCTTCCATAAGTACCATATATACCCCCAGGTCTTGACTTACAACGCCTTTCTCCGGACCCTGGGGGGTTGTGTCTACACCAGAGTTTCTGTTATCTGACCTTCGAACTATTTTTAACAAAATGGTTACCTCAAAATTTTCATCGGATACATTTGGGAAAAAGGGCACGGCGGGGGGGGGGGGCTATTTGCCCTCCAATCTCTTTTGACTCTCAAAACCGAACTAGAACTTTCAATTTTCATTCAAATGAGCCCTCTGAAGTTTGTACGAGCATTCCTTCCATAAAAACCATATATTCCCCCAGGACATAACTTAAAATACCTGCACTCGGGCACTGGGGGGTTGCGTCAACCCCGAAGTTGTCTTTATATGATGTTTGAATCATTAAAAAAAATGGTTATCTCAAAGTTCTTAGCATTCCTTCCATGAGAACCATATATTCCCCCAGGGTATAACTTACAATGCCTGCCCTCGAACCCTGGAAGGGGGTGGTTACCCCGAGTTTTTGTTATATGATCTTTGATCAATTTTTAGCAAAAATGATATCTCAAATTTTTATTGGGTGCATTTGGGAAAACAAGGGCGTGGGGGAGGGGCTAGTTGCCCTCTGATAACTTTGGACTCTTAAAAGGGGCTCTAGAACTCTCGATTTCCAAACAAATGAACCGCCTTTGAAGTTTATGCGATGACTCCTTCCATATGAAGTGCCTCTGAGGAAAAAAATATAAATAAATACAGTAATAACAACAAAACATTTGAGCTGTATGGCCTTTACTATAGGCAATGCTATAGTGTTGCCTCAGATAAAGGGACTTCACCTTAACCAACTCATCCTAACACAAAAAGCATATTATTACCAAACACTACGGTATTTACCTTATCTTCAAGAGCCTGCAGATCTTGATTTCAGCTTTTAAATACTTTTTGCAGCAACAGCACGTTGCAGAACTTGAATCACAGTTCTTTTCTTCTTTAAAAAAGGCTTGATGAGACCACAGAAGAACAGTGAAGTGATGCCAAACGTGGTACAATTGTTCCATTTTGGTACATTTCACCTCTACTGGTACAATTTCGTACAATCCTACAAAATATGGTACATTTTACAAAATTATGGTACAATGTGGTACAATTCAGTATTTTTGTACTGATGCTTGTATTCTTTCATTTACAAATAATTTTATTTCACCCTGATCTTGTTCGCCATAGTCAAAATAAGAGATAGACAAGTTGTCATCGGTCACCTCTTTTCCTTTTTTCGTAAACAGACACTTCCGGCTTCTAAAAGTCAGACAAAAACATCTCTGTCTATCAAGTCTTACCGAGTGAAAATGAAAATTTAACAATGAAGCTATAATGACACTTTAGATTCGTGATGGTCAGGAATCTTTCAACATTGCCAAGAAAGGACACTTTTTTCAAACCTATTAGAAGACAGACACCTCAGAATAAAATTTTATGCATCGACAAGAATCATTCTCCCAGTCCTACAGGCCCTATAATGGAGGTTTCTTGTTGCCAACGACCAACGACGAGCTCTCAGAATGGTAATGGTTATCTAGATAGAAGAACTCGTGAAACAGTGAGAAAAAAAGCATGGCCATAAGCAGTACTAAAAACAGTGAAGAAGAATCTCAAATATCATCACCTTTTTGACCAATATTAGAGAACATTATCCTGACGTGGAAGTTTTAGATCGAGACAAAAATATAAGAAGCCATCTGATTGTTGGGAGTATTATTGCAGATTCAGAGTTGAGCCGGTCTGTAAGCAGTGCTGTAGCAAGGGAAGAAGAAATTCAGTACGATAGCTCAACTGTTGTTGCTAGCTGTAGCAACAGTTTAGAAGATGACGGAACGCCTTCAGTTACTGATGAAGCGGAATCACACGTTGGAACAGCTCTGGAGCTAAGAAAACTACCACAAGGAAGCAGAATGACAAAAAAAACTTACACAAATTGGAATATTGACCTTGAGGGTAAACATTACATCGGCAAAGGGCATACCACGCAGCCTCGCTGTATTCTGCGTAATACTGACTTTTCAGGTAGTAGTTTTCATATTAGGTGTCAAAGGTGTCTGCAACGCTTAGCTTTGCTCCCATGTTACAGTTCTCAATAGATAGTATTAAAAAGAATGAAAGGCTTCTAAAAAGTCAGAAAATCAGGATTTTAAGTGGATTTCTGGCGAGGCATAACTTGGCAATCAATGTTATGAAAGGGCTTCCAGATACCTTAAAGAGATCATTTCCTGACTGGGAAACAGTAAAAAGTGTTCAGTGTGGTCGTACAAAAACTACACATGTGATTAATAAAATAATTGGAGAAGTAGCAAATGTGGACTTGTGCAACCTGATGAGAAAAAAGTTTTTTTTGGTAATCATTGACGAAAGTACTGATATGAGTAATTTGAAAAGCCTAGTTGCTATTGTTTGTCATGTCGATGAAGTGAAGGAAGATAAGAATGGTGGATGGAAGAAAGTTGTAAAGGACTCATTCTTGTAATTGGTTGAAGTACAGCAGTGCACAGCTGAAGATCTATATATAGTGTTGATAAAAATTCTGTTTGAAGAGATTGAAGTGCCAAAGCGTAATCTGTTTGGTTTTGCATCAGATAATGCATCTGTGATGATGGGGGGGGGACAAGGGATATTCAAGCAAAGCTTTCACTGGATTTACCAAGCCTATTTGTTCTTGGGTGTACATGCCACTCCATCCATTTGTGTGCCAGTGCAGCAAGTCATAAGCTACCTAAAGACGTCGAAGAATTCTGTCAAGACCTCTAAAATTACATTGATTGAAGCCCTAAAATAGCTGGTGAGTTTGCCGAAATGCAGAAAATCATTAGGCTTGACGAACACAGGATCCTGTGCCATGTCACAACTAGGTTGCTTTCCTGACTTCCAGTTATTATGCGTTATCTCGAACAATGGGATTGTTTGATACTTTTCTTTCAGAGTGAAAGCTTTAAAGAAGGAAACAAGCCACAGCTATACTCTAAAAATTGCTGTTCTCTACATTCAAAGCTTATTTTTCTTTTCTCACATGTATCCTACTATTTATTAGTGACCTTAATCGGTTGTTTCAGTTGCAGGATACCCAAATTCACATGTTGTACAGGCGACTTAGTGAGCTGTATAAAGTGATTATCAACCATACTGTGAAGCCAAGCTACGTGGAGACGACATAAGCACCTTTGATACAGTTCAGGAACCCACAGCACTTTCGAGACATGAAAGAAGTAAACTTTGGCTGTCGTGTAGATTTTAAATTTATCAACAACAACAAAAAAGCTGCAACTGCCTTCAAAACAGCGTGTACGGATAGAACTGAGCGACGAAATAAGGAAAAGTTTTTCAGTTCAAAATAATCGTCGGGTACAAGCTTAGACAGACAGGACCCAAAGATAGCTGTGTCTCCTGACCACTCAAACTTAAGTGTTGTCCCACAACTTGGCCAGTTTCTAAATTTGGCAAAAGAGACTGATGAGGAAAACATTGCCAAAGATTGGGAAAGGTTACCATTTTGCGCTGATTTCAAGAAATGTGCAGATTCTGACCCAGTTTATTTCTGGTTTAAAGTATTGGAACGATGTGATGGTCCTCAAGTCAAAAGTTTCCCATTCTTTGGTGAATTCATGATGAAAATGCTTATCCTACCCTATTCTTCTGCTTGTGCCGCGAGGGTTTTTTCAACTACTAATTTAAACAGAACAAAATTGAGAAATAAACTCGGCTTTACTACTCTTAATGCTGTACTGGATGCTAAACGATTTGTTAGCAAAGACTGGAAACCCCCCATGAGCATGGTGTCACACCCTAACTGGTGAAATACTGGAAAAGGTTACAGAATATCTGCAATTGTGAGAGCTGCCATTGCTTCTGATTTAAATAGTGATATTTAATGTCATATTTTTGGTCATTTTTTTATGTATAGTTTTTCCAACTACAGTATAGAGTAGTTGGAACCTCAGATAAGTCAAAGCTATAAACCCAGTTCCAGTTTTAAAAATAAAAGATGCCATTATCTAGATTTTTAAGCTGATTTAAGAAATAGTGAAAGATATGGTCTCTATTGTACAATTTTTGGGGATATATCCGAATCGATCTTATAAGGTGAGTGAAGGATCTTTTAAAAGAATTTTGGAGAAAAATATTGTTTTAAAATAAAAATCTCCAGTACGTGCTAGACCAGATCATAACCCCCAAAATCACTTATTTAATCAGTCCCAATTTAAGACCGATCCTCCCCTCTATCGAGATCCTTATATAAGGCAAAAGGGGGATTTGTATGCAAACTATTAAATAGAAAAACAGGTCCCAGCAACAAGTTTTGGGCAATATTCTGTAAGAATACAAGGTTAAAATTTTGATTTTACCCCCTGATTGGTATTAAAATCGTCATTTGGGACCGATTTCAGCGCGGTGCTGTAAACGGTCGTAAATGGCCGAATAACAACGACTTTTTGGCCTGTAGTAAAATGCTATTGTAGTAATATATGTTACCCCGAACAATTTCTTCAATTACTGTCAGGAGTAATGAACTGTATTAGAAGAGAGAAAAAACGAAGGAATGGAGAAAGAAAGTGAACGAAAATTTCTATACAAAATGTTCATAGATAGTACTGTACGTCATTGACGATTCACGTGTTACGCGAAGCGTAACACGTGAAAAAAATTAGGATATAGTACAATTTTTTGTCTTTGGTACATTTTTCTTGCGATTTGTGGTACATTTTGTTTTGAAGTGTTGGTAACACTGGAACAGGGCAATATTTTGAGGGAGTTTAGTCAACTAGTTGGAAAATGAACTGTTTCCTGGGGCAATGTTTCTTTCCAGCTAGATGGCAAAATTAAGCTTTGCTGGGGAGAAGTTATTAGTCAACTAGTTGGCAAATTTATGGTTTTTTTTTCAAAATTTAGGAAATGTATTTACATATCTTTAAAACCTTATAAATTAGGTTTGAGCAAAGTTATGAAGATGACAAAATTATTGCTGTATTCATTTAAGCAGATGATCTATATTGCAAGGTTTCACTTTTATAACACACATATTTTTAAAGGTCAGGACCCTCTAGAGGGAGAAGGGGTGGAGGTAGGTACTTCAAAATACCTTACTGGAACATACTTTAGCCCATAGACCCATCCCTGAAAGTTTCATTTTCCTAACATAACCCCTTTCCAAAATAGTCAAAAGTAGCTAAAGTAGAATTTTACCTTAAAATTAATTACAAATTCTAAAAATGAGACAAAAATATTCCTCCAGTAAAGGAACAAAGACAGATCAATGAACAAACATACACAATTTATGTCCATTAAATGCAAGATAGAAATGAACAAAACTTCAATATGCATCTGTTTTCTTTAACAGACAGGAGGAATAACCCTCCAAGCTTTGACAAATTCAATCTGACTTTTGGGAACAGGTATTATAAGACTAATTATCCTGAGAATTAATAAAAAAAAAATTCCTGGCTTCAAAGCCAAATATATAACTCAAATTACATCTCCCATTAAGAGGGAGACAGGGAGAGACAGAAGTTGTAACTGAATAGTAACAATAGTGATAATTATATTTGAAAAAAAACCTGTATTATTAACATATTTTATGCTATTCACAATAAATTCTAACTCTTATTAGTCAACTAGTTCGAAAATGAATTTTTTTTTGGGCCAATGTTTCCTTCCAGCTAGATAGCAAAATTAAGTTTTGCTGCGGAGAAGTTATTATTCAGATAGTTGGCAAAATTAAACTTTTCAAGGGAGAAGTTATTAGTCAACTACTTGGAAAATAAAAGTTTTTCTGGGGAAAAGTTCTTAGTCAACTAGTTGGCAAATTTATGTTGTTTTTTTTTTCAAAATTTAGGAAATGTATTTACATATCTTTAAAACCTTATAAATTAGGTTTGAGCAAAGTTATGAAGAGGAAAAAATTATTGCTGTATTCATTTAAGCAGATAATCTATATTGCAAGGTTTCACTTTTATAACACACATATTTTTAAAGGTCATCATAGGTCAAGACCCTCTAGAAGGAGAAGGGGTGGAGGTAGGTACTTCAAAATACCTTCCCGGGACATACTTTAGCCCATAGACCCATCCCTGAAAGTTTCATTGTCCTAACATAACCCCTTTCCAAAATAGTCAAAAGTAGCTAAAGTAGAATTTTACCTTAAAATCAATTACAAATTCTAGAAATGAAACAAAAATATTCCTCCAGTAAAGGAACAAAGACAGATCAATGAAGGAACATACACAATTTATGTCCATTAAATGCAAGATAGAAATGAACAAAACTTCAAATATGCATCTGTTTTCTTTAACAGTATGGAGGAATAATCCTCCAAGCTTTGACAAATTCAATCTGACTTTTGGGACCAGGTATTATGAAACTAATTATCCTGAGAATTAATAAAAAAAAATCCCTGGCTTCAAAGCCCAATAAATAACTCAAATTACATCTCCCATTAAGAGGGATACTGGGAGAGAGACAGAAGTCGTAACTGAATAGTAACAATAGTGATAATTATATTTGAAAAAAAAACCCTGTATTTTTAAAATATTTTATGCTATTCACAATAAATTCTAACTATTATTAGTCAACTAGTCGGAAAATGAATTGTTTACTGGGGCAATGTTTCTTTCCAGCTAGATGGCAAAATTAAGTTTTGCTGGGGAGAAGTTATTAGTCAGCTTGTTGGCAAAATTAAATTTTTCTGGGGAGAAGTTTTTAGTCAACTAGTTGGCAAATTTATGTTTGCCAACTAGTTTTGATATACTCGAATCTCATCTGTGCTGTAAACCAATTTTACAAGGAGGAAACGGAAATGCAACCACTGAGAACAAAATAAATAAAACATGTGTTGCTATAAGAAGTTAACAATGTTCTCAAGTCACTAAGCATAAATATTTGATTCTGCCACATTATATAGTTTTATATTGCTAAGAAATTACAGCAATAAACTGCAAAATATAATTTTATTCTTGTAAAAATTTAATATCACTACTAAATTTTTTTAGTAGTCACTACACTTTAGTTTTATCACTACACTTTTCACAAGCATATTTCTATCAACATCTTTTGAAGAAATACTTCTAGGTGAGGGCAAATCCGTGCTAACTTCATTGTAATCATTAACAGGAATGTCAATAAAAACGCCATTTGAATGAGATAATGGTTCTGTACTTTGATTCAAAAGTGGAGATTTGGAGCTAATGGAGCCATTTAATGATGATTTTGCTCGCGCAGCTAAGTTAGCAGCAGATGAAGCTGTTTTCTTTGCCTAAAAAAAACAAAACAATATAAGCCACTAATAGGAAAGCAGTAGTTTGAAAAGAGAAAAGTGTTACAGAAATAGTGAAAGAGAGAGAGATAGAGAAAGAGTATGCATGGGAGAAGTTATTAGTCAACTAGTTGGAAAATGAAAGTTTTGCTGGGGAGAAGTTACTAGTCAACTAGTTGGAAAATGAAAGTTGTGTTGGGGCAACATTTACTGTCAACTAGTTGGCAAATTTAAGTGTTGCCGGGGAGAAGTTAATAGTCAACTAGTTGGAAAATGAAAGTTTTGCTGGGGAGAAGTTATTAGTCAACTAGTTGGAAAAGGAAAGTTGTGCTGGGGCAACATTTACTGTCAACTAGTAGGCAAATTTAAGTGTTGCCAGGGAGAAGTTAATAGTCAACTAGTTGGAGAAGGAAAGTTTTGCTGGGGCAACATTTATTGTCAACTCGTTGGCAAATTTAAGTGTTGCTGGGGAGAAGTTATCAGTCAACTAGTTGGAAAATGACAGTTTTGCTGGGGTGAAGTTATTAGTCAACTAGTTGGCAAATTTAGATTTTTCCTATACAGATGGGTTAAATTTTCCAACTAGATGACTAAAATGTTTTTAATTATAAGGAGATTGAATAGTACCATTCTATATAAGCTTATAAACTAATTTTTTCCAATAGTCAAAGAGTGGATATCCATAAATTCCTACATTTCTTCTAAAAAGTCTGTCTCCAAAGGCCTTCCTCAAGGTGCTGTCCTCAGCTGTCTCCTGTTTTTGTTATATGAATGGGATCTGAATTTTCCCTGTAGGCTACAAACATTCAATTTGCAGATGATATAGTCCTATGGTCTACTTCCAATAAGTTTGAACTGGCCAAATCTAAGTTACAAAAGTTGCTTTATGCCTTTGAACATTTCTCCAACAATTCATGCCTACCCACCGCCCCATCAAAATCAGCTATAGTACAGTTCCATAATAAAAGAAACCCTCAATCTGCCCTACTAATCTTAAATGGTGTTGTCATCCAAGAGCAACAACATGTTAAATATCTAGGCCTCACTTAAGACCAAAAACTAACTTTCAGGCTCCATATTGAAAATGGGACAATAAAATGCCTCAGAAAAATGTGCATCTTACAAAGGCTACTTAATATGCCTTGGGGTTGCCATGAAAAAACTCTAATAAATTTCTATAGGACTTATATCTGATCTCAGATTGATTATGGACTAATTGTCTACAGCTCATGTTCAAAAACCCTATTATGTAGTCTGGAGACTGTCCAAAATACTATGATCTGTGCTATACTTGGCCTCAGGAATCACACCAAAACCAACTTCCTTCTCAGTGAAAGTGGTCTCACCTCTATTGCTACACATAGAGCAAGCCTACTTACCTGCTACTTTACAAAAATTGAAGGTAATAGCTCCCATAGATTGCATGATTGGCTAAGAAACCCTGGTGCTTTTAGGGACCTTGCACAGGAATTTGCAACCACCCAAATGACCTTCCCCATACCTTAATCTACTTTATCCCAAATATACCCCTGGATAGCATTCTGGGCTAACCACTACCCAGAAGTCAACCTTTTGTTTGTACCAGCTATTAAGGCAGATCTCTCCCTTGCCTATGTAAAATCATTATTCCATGAATTTGAGTCTCAGAGATATAACCACCACCTCCCAATTTTTGTGGATAGCTCAACAACACAATCTAGGACTGCTTGTGGAATCCACTTCCCATTTTTATGTATAGCAGCTGCAGAAAGCCTCCAAAATGATGTGAGTATCATGACGGCAAAAATAGCTGCCATCAATATTGCATTGGAAACCATTATAAAGATGCCAAACCCATGTAGAAACCCCCCTCTTATAATTTATTCAGACTAAAAATCAGCCCTTGCCTTAATATCACCAGAGTATTCAGACTACCCAGACAATGATATCTCTACCACTCTTATACTATTGAACCAATTACCTAAACAAGGTATATCCACATTCCAATATATCCCAAGTCATATGGGCATTAAAGGAAACCACAAGGCTGAATAGCTAAATCTGCCCTTCTGCTTGAAATAATATCTGGAAGGCATTTCCCAGTAAAAGATATAAGCACGAGTGCTCCCAAGCTATGGTTGGGGTCTCGGAGCGAGGATTCACGCCCCCGTCCCTAGCGAGCCGGGAGGAGAGCCCTAAGTTGCACCTCACAGCGGTGGAGTGGTGTAACATTCTATTAGTAGCCTAGCCCGACAAATAGAATGGCTAACGCAACGGGGCGCCAAGGGTCTGGGGAGCCTTTGGTCAAGTCAATTCCCATGAAACACCAATGGATATTGAAGACCGAATGCAGAGAAAAACTACTTTTACGGCGTTCACGGTAGTCGACGCGGACCAGGTCAGGGTGGTGCCTGGCCCGACAAGTATGCAAGCCGCCCGATCAAGAAAAATCTGCATATTGGCGCGTGGAATGTCTTCAGCTGCAAGCCGGAATCTGCACTATGGCTCCTTTCATAGGAGATACAGAAGTACTAAATCGTCATTTCTTGTCTATCAGAAACGAGACTGAATGATGATCTGACCAGAAAATTGAGCATGTCCGAACCTGACTCTTTCTACTTCTATAACTCAGGTCCTAATGATGGTTCCGGCCAGCAAGGAGTTGGGTTCCTAATAGACGGTTCTACTGCATCATGCGTCACCTCTTGGGAGACAGTGTCACCAAGGATCGCCATAATCACACTGAGAGGCCACATTAGCCAATTAGCCATAATCGCTGTGTACGCCCCGATAAGGGACAGCAGTGACCCGGTCAAAGATGCCTTTTATTATGACCTACAAAGAATCATCGACAAGACACCAAGGCGTGACATACTCTTTGTAGCTGGAGACTGGAACGCCCGGCTTGGCAGAGTAGCCCCGACACAGCAGCAGTTATTGGCCACCACACCGTTGGTGACAGATGCATCAATGGAGAAAGGCTCTTACAGCTAGCCAGATATAACAACCTATGCGTCACAAACACTCTCTTTGAGCACAAGAGACTCCACCTCGTTACATGGCGTTCGAACGACGGCGTAACAACAGCCCAGATCGACCACATCTTAGTCAGCAGAAGATGGAGGAGCTCATGCACAGATGCCCGGGTATACAGAGGAGCAGACAAAGGATCTTTAAATGGATCCGACCACTATCTCCTCACTTGCAAAGTCCGTCACCGCCTTAGTAGACAGAAGCGACAGAAGGCAGGGAAGTGCTTCGATGTTTCGAAACTAAGATGCCCGGAAATCAAAGCCGACTTCGAGTTAAAGCTAAGCAACCGGTTCGATGCCTTGAATCGTCTCTCACTCGTCGATGAAGAATGGGCGCAGATAAAAATTGCGACACAGGACATAGCTGAGGAGGTGCTTGGCCAAACAAAACAAAAACAGCGAGCCTGGATCTCTGACCACACCATAGAACTAGTGGAGAAGAAGCGACCGCTCATGGGAGGTGCAAAAGAACCCTTAAAAGTAGCCCGCAAAGCAGTTAAACAGTCACTGAAACGGGACAGACAACAGTACTGGTCAGATCTGGCGAATGAGTTGTAACACGCGTCCAGGCGCCACAACAGCAGGAAAATGTTCAAACTACTTAAAGAAGCGACTGGATAAGATCCTGTAACGGTTGACACACTGAAAGATAAGTCCGGAGAACTCATCCGAACAGAAGAAGGACGCATGGAACGCTGGCGAGAGCATTTTTCTGAGCTACTGAACCCTGTCAAACCCCCGTGCGATCTACCTGCCTTCTCGAGTGCAGCTAGAGAGCCCTACGCAGTAAACCTCGATCCGCCAAGTATTGCGGACGTACAAAAAGCGCTGAAGTGCATGAAAAACAATAAAACTCCTGGAGAGGATGGGATCCCTTCTGAAATGTTCAAGGCCTCACCAACTCTACTATGCCGCCTAACCGACCTTTTTGTCCAGGTTTGGACGACGAAGACCTTCCCAAAAGACTGGAAAGTATCAGTCCTCGTTCCGCTATACAAAAAAGGAGATAAGGCCATTTGCGGAAACTATAGAGGTATCTCCCTGATCGACCATGCCATGAAGATCTTCTGCGTCATTCTTTTGAATCGATTCAAAGACACTCGAGACAAGGTAACCTGCCTGAACAAGCAGGCTTCAGACCAGGAAGAGGCTGTCCAGAACAGATATTGACGATTCACCTCATCCTTCAGCAGTTCAGCAGGTTTCATCTACCCCTTCTTATCGCCTTTATTGACTTTGCAGCTGCCTTCGACTCTCTCATCAGAGAGGAGCTATGAAGAATTATGGCTGAAGACGGTGCGCCACAGGATATCATTGAGATACTCTGAAGTGCGTATAAGGACACATAAGAGACTTGCGTCCGTGTTTCCGGCAATGACACCCCTAAGTTTCCAGTGGAGTTTGGGGTAAAGCAGGGATGCCCCCTTTCGCCTATATTATTCAACTACGCGATAGACTGGATCATGTATAATGCAATGAGAAACCACAGCGAAATAGTCTTCGGACAAATAGCTGGTTTCCTCCAGGCCCTGACAGATCTGGACTTCGCAGACGATATTGCTGAGCTGGAAACTACCGCCGACAGCTTACAAGGCATGATCGACGATACCTATGAGGTCTCAAAGCGCATCGGACTGGCCATCAGCGGCGCAAAGACTAAAGTATTGGCTCTCAACCAACCTGCTTCTTGCCAAGTTACCCTCGACGGTGAGCCAATAGAAAGCGTTGAGGAATTCAAGTATCTTGGCTCTATCATAACACCTGATGGCGGAGCTGAAAGGGATATCTCTGCCCGCATAGCAAAAGCCTGGGGAGTGTTTACTAGTCTGAAAAAAATATTATGGACCAGACGGGAGATCTCAACCAAAACAAAATTCAGAATCTATGGTGCAACTGTTCGAGCAGTACTTCTGTATGTTTGCGAGACATGGCTGATCAAGACTGAAGATGTGAAAACTTTGGACGTGTTTGACCACTGCTGCCTTTGTTACATCTTCCGCATTAAGAGATGGGACAGGATTTCCAATAGTGAAGTAAGGAGTCGCTGTGGTCAATTAGAAGGGCTATTGCTTATCATTAAAAGACGTCGCCTGAAGCTCCTCGGCCACACATTGCGCCGTCCCGAAGGCACGATATGTCGAGACGTCCTTGTCTGCGAACCAGCCCCCTCCTGGAAACGTAAGCCAGGAAGACAAAAGAAGAACCTGTGGTAAAAATTCAAGGAGGACCCAGAACGATGGGGAGGTTTCATGAGACGCGGTCGGATATGAGACAAAGACTAGCTGAAGATCGCCAGAGAAGCTGCAGCCGACAGGTCCAAGTGGTCGTCGGAAGTCATCCCAAGATCCTTTGGTGCCGGGCAGGACAGTTCATCGTCTGGTTCCCACCGAAAGTAAAAAAGTAAAGTAAACCTTTCTCCATTTGCATCCTGGAAAGACTCAAAGATGTACCAAAGAATATGATCAAATGCTACTGGTCTTAACTTCCAAACTTATCATTTCCAAAACACAACCAATCCAACAGTAACAAGCTCTCTTTGCCACCTATGCCAAACCCATGATGAGACCATCAACCAAATTCTTTTTGTTTGCCCTGTGGCAACTCTCAACCATAAAAAAGAATTGCTAACTTTATCTGCTATATTCAAGCCCCATAAGCTAACCCCTAATATTGACCAACTAACACAAAGCAAACTCTCTTCAGTCAATGATGGTGAATTGTTGAAAGCTGTCTTTAACTGCCTGAATATAGGTGATTTCATCAATGATATATAAATTCCCCTCCATGGAATTGATCAATTACAATAATAAATACTGATTTCTCAAAGTGGAATAAAGATTTAACCCAAATTGCTTTTGTCCAGAAAAAATTTGCTGAAATTAATACAATTACTTATAAAAACCGCTTCCAAATATTTGTTGATGGGTCAAAAATGAATGAGAAGGTAGCAAGTGGTGCTTTCCTTCGTCACCTGAAAATTGCCATGGGTGAGAGATTGTATAATAATGTATCTATACTGTCTGCTGAGTTAAATGCCATAATCATGCCATTAGAACACCTTATGGAAAACCAACCTTTGATTGCTAATTAAAAAAATATTATAGTCTATTCCGACTCTTTATCAAGCCTTCAGTTGCTGGCCTCAGCTCCTCAGTATAAGTTGGACATTGACACTTATCATTGTCTTAGTATTATTGATAATCTTGCTTCAATTGGCATAAGAAATTATCTTCAGTATATTCCTAGCCACTCTGGTATAAGTGGTAATCATCAAGTTGATGAAATAGAAAAAAATGCTATAAATATTGACCAGCCAAGAGGGAGACCAATCCCCATTAGAGATATTTACCGCAGAAGACTATCAGATACTACGTTTAATAAAGATAATCCTAGCCTTTCCTCCTTTCCCAATAAGTATTTTTCTAAAATTTATCATAGAATTTGTTCTGGAACAAATGGACTAAACTTTCTTGCATTCTTGTACCAGTTTCCTAATTCAAGTGGTTCAGTTTCCCTGTCCCCCCTTTGCAGGTATTGTAATATGAATAATGAAACAATTGACCACTGCCTATTTGAATGTAATATGCTGAAGTCTGCACAACATACCTTGCTTTGTAAACTGTTAAAATGCTTTAAACACCACAAAATCTCCCTATCAGCCAAGAGCCTAGCCAACTATACCTGCACACAGAGCATAGAAATCGAAATCTATCATCTTATATTTGAACTCCTTGAGTCGAAAGATCAACTGAAAGATATCTGAAAATATCTAATAAATACTAGGCAATCAAGCCAGTAGCTCTGTAGCCCACAGAGTGAAGCAAAAGGAAAAGGGCTAAATGGTATTACTGAAAAGCCCGCCTGCTGTGAAATAGAAGAAGAAGCTAGTTTGGTTAATGCTTATGAAATAAATAAAAAACAAAACAGAAAATCAAGAAAAGAAGAAAAATATTAAAAATAATTGTGTTAGAGAATTTGAAAAAATTATGAAAACAGGACTATCAAGTGAAGTTTTCTTGATTATTTTTATTTATGTAAAGTGGGGAATTTACCTCAACCATGATCCCAATGAAATTACCCCCTGAGAAGGGAGATACCAATAACCAAGTGCTAGGCCCCATCTCTCCATTACCAAGTGACCTTTCTGAGGACTCAGACTCCAATGAAACCATGGTCACTGTCCACTCTGAGGACTCAAATCACCATGATAATGGCTTCAAAACAGTCACTCCTAAAAGATCCAAGAGGAAACGGTACACCAGTTTCTCCCCATTAAAGACAGTTTCTATGACACCCCCATCTTTTTTGGAAGAGGAGCACTTCATCCACATTCTGCATATCTCTCCTGAAACTATGTTCCAAATAAAAAACATCCAAATAATTCGACTTGAGCTCTTCAAAATTCTGAAAATTAATTTCAACCTCAACATCAACAGAGATGGTTCAATCTTAATATCTATTCAAGCAGGCTTTGAAAGTGCAAAAACAACTCTTTTGTCACTTAACTCCCTTGGAGGCATTAAGGTCCATTCAAAGCAATGGATTCGCCCTCCACCTGCCCAAACAAAAATTGTCATATACAATATCCCTAACGGTATTCCTGAAACTGACTTAAAAGATTGCCTTATAAACTGCAAAGGCCAAAAAATATCAGTATCAAAAGTCACCAGACTTGGAAAACCCAACAATGATGGCATATACACATCTAACTCCTACCTTTTCACCCTGGACTCCACCCTAGAGAACTTCAGTGAACCTAAATCCCTATTTGGCCAGATAAAGCCCTACAAAGAGTACAAGGCTAAGCCAATACAGTGTGAAATATGTCTAATAATGGGTCACACAAAACAACACTGCACAACAAACCTGAAAAGGTGCAACCTATGCTAAAATATCCATCCTTCAAACACAGCAAACTGTGCAAACAAGAAATTAACATGCATCAATTGGAAAGGTCCCCATTCTTCTGACAACAGATCTGTATGCCCAAAATACAAGGCAAGATCAATGGCTCTCAGGTTGTCTGAAAAAGAAAACATCCCATTTCAGTTTGCAAAAATTAAACTCATGGTGCACAATGCAGATACACCCGAATTCTCTGAATCAAACACACAACCTAATCAAAAAACTCTACAGCAAAAAGCTACAAGGACCCAACCACAAAAAACATTCCCTGGAATCAAGACCTTAGACTTCCCCCCCCCCCCTTCCAGCCAGAGACCAAGACCCAGAATCTTCCATAAGTAAACCTGCAAAACCAACTTCATCAAAATCACCAAAGGAAACATCAGAAGAAAATCCAAATCTACTTACAAACTTACGCCTCTACGTATTCAACTTCAACTCACTCTCCAGAACATCCCTCACAGAAGATCAAAAGTCCTCAATTCTAGAAGAGATGGCTAATACCTACTTCCCAAAAAATCTTAAGGACACAGCCAACACAAATTTCAGCACTATACTCAATAAACTAAATCTATCTATCAATGGCTAACCCTCAGTTACCTCTATCCACCACAATTTTGCAATGGAATGTGAGATCATTAAATGATTATACCATTACTGATCTTCTGAAGTATACTTCTTCACATAACATAAACGCACTATGCATCCAACAAACCTATTTAAGCTCATCAGTTAATTTAAAAGTTCCTGGTTATGATGTCCTAAGAAAAGACAGATCTTCAAATAGCATTGGTGGTGGAGTTGCCATCCTTGTACAATCACACCTCAAATTCTGTGGTATAAGCCTCCCTGATTTCAGTCATGACATTGATGCAATTGGTGTAAAGTTGTGGCTGGCAAACATGGAGGTCACTGTTATTAATTTATATAATCCAAATGGTAATAACAATGGATGTAATTTTTTCAATTTTATTTCTTATAACTTCTCAAATTCAAATCTAGTTGTTGTTGGGGACTTCAATGCCCATTGTCCTATCTGGGGTTATTCACCTCAAAATAATGCTTGAAAATACATAGAGGAATTCCTCACCAATTTTACCGACATAGTACTAGTGACTCCTAGACACCTAAATACCTACTTCAGCAAAAGAAGTGGGAGTTATTCAACTATTGATCTTCAATTAGTCTCATCAAGTTTAATAAATAAAACTACTGTTAACAGAAAAGACGACCTCCTAAGTGACCATTTTGTTGATCACTCCATAGTGGGAAATTTCATTTCCCACTATGTGTGGCAAAAAGCAGACTGGCCAAACTTCTCCCACATTCTATCAAACCATGACTACTCTTCACTATCCACTGACCCAAACCAACTCTCCAAAAATCTCACATCATTACTTCTTGATGCTGCAAAACGTATCATACCCCAGTCCCAACGCCCAAAAACACTGAGGAATAACAAAACCCCTAAGCCATGGTGGACATCCTCTTGCCAAGAGGCTTTGCACAATAAAAGGAATGCCATCAGATCCTTCAAGAGAAATCCATCCACTGGAAAATATATAGCAAAGCTACAAGCAGAGGGAAAACTTAAGAGAACAATCAAACTTGCAAAAGAAGAGGCATGCAAAAACTTTCTCTTATCAGTGTCCCACAAAACACAAGAGTCAAGGATTCATAAATTTCTAGAAAAGATGTATGGCAGATTTTCCACACAGAACCCCTTCCATTATCAGCTAACTTTAAATGGTCAGCAGCTGGAAACCAGCAAAGAAAAAGCGGAATTTTTTGCAGATTTTTTGGAGAAGAAATTCAAAACCACCCCTCATAATCCACCTCAGATCAGCCTAGCACCCCATTTTGACTTGCCTGGGTCCCTGCATCTACTCCAAAATTTTACAATGATTGAGCTGAATAAAGCAATCAATTCAATCAAACCCAAAACATCTTGCAGCCACGACCAGATCCATCCATCTTTGCTCCAACACCTTCCAATAGAGTTTAAAAAAGTACTCTTGTCTCTCTTCAACAATGCCTGGAGTAATTCTATCTTCCCGTCTGCTTGGAAAACATCACTCATCATCCCTATATTAAAACAAAATAAACCCAAAGAGGACCCCAACTCCTTCAGACCCATTATGATTACCCCAGTTCTGGGAAAATTATATGAGAAGATAATTCACTCCCGATTGTAAATTTCCCCGCTAAATTTGGCTACATGACTGGTAGGCTATTGAAATTTTGACCAAACAGTATTTTACCTTAATTTTCAGTTATCAGTTTCTTTTTCTCTGGCTTTACTTCTGAAAATGTAATTCCAGTTAATTGAATAGAATTTTAAGCCATATCAATATTTTTTTTTTATTTTGGAAATCTATTTGCTTATCTTTAAAATCTTATAAATTGGGATTGAGCAAAGTTGTGAAGCTGAAAACAATTTTGTTGTACTTCATTTAAGCCAAAGATCTATTTTGCAAGGTTTCACTTTTATAACACCCATATTTTTAAAGGTCATGGCCCTTTAGGCTACAGGGAGAAGGAGTAGAGGTAGGTACTTCAAAATACCTTCTGGGGACATACTTTGGTAAATTTGCAGGTGGCACAATAATTTAGCTAGGATGAAAGTGAAAATGTTATTTGATGCCTTTTTTATGCTCTTTCGTAATACTATAATTGCTTCTGTTGTAAATTGCATCTTGAGCCCTTAAAGAGGTCCCAAAGGTGTTTCATTTTGTGACCACACAAAGAAGTTATCAACACTAGTTAAGTTATTGAAATGTGGTTAAAAACATATTACCTGTTTATAAATAAATTGTTCAAGAGTAATATATTCCAAAAATACTTATTTATAACAATTCAAACCTCATTTATTAGGCAACTGAATTCAAACTGATTTCCTACTGTTTAAAGTTTTTCAAATTCAGTTGACAAAAATAGCACTGAATTTTGCAATCCAAAACTTTGCCATCAACAATTCAGGGTTAATTCCAATTCAGGGCATATATTTGTATATTAGGGGGGTGGGGGGGGGGGGGGTATAAAGTTCATGGTAAATTTTCAGTGGGTCATATATTTTAGCTAGGATGAAAGTGAAAACATTATTTGATGCTTTTTTTATGGTCTTTCACAATTCATATAAAATCCCTTTGGGGCCCCTTTAAGGGCTCAAGATGCAATTTGCAACAGAAACAATTACTGTATTATGAGAGAGCATCAAAAAAAGCATCAAATGACATTTTTACTTTCATCCTAGCTAAATTATAGTGCCACCTGCAAATTTACCCACTAACCTGTAGACCCATCCCTGAAAGTTTCATTTTTATAACCTAACCCCTTTCCAAGATGGCCAAAAGTAGCTAAAGTAGAATTTTACCATAAACAGGAATTGAACATTGTTTATTATTTCCAATTAAGCTCATGTTTGCTTCTATAATATTCACTTTTTATAAATCTGATCAAATTATAATAATAATAATAATAATTTATTTTTAACCCACATCATATACAAAAACGATAATTGTGAAGTATAAAGAAAAAAGTAGATAATACACAACATAGATAATTTTGGAGACCACACTGCCTTTCCATGACGATAAAATAAAAGTTCAATATAGGGATAAAATCCTTTTTAATAGACAGTGTATAGAAAATTCACAAAAAATACCACATATTTTGGTCACTATATGTGACCGAAATATCTGGTATTTTTTGTGAATTTTCCATACACTGTCTATTAAAAAGGATTTTATCCCTATTTAGAACTTTTATTTTAATACACTACATACATGAGTACATAAAACTTAGAAACTTCACAAGAGCAGAGTAACCAAAGAAAAGAAAAACGTTCAAGATACAAAAAAAATATTTATGACAAAAGACAGACCAACACTTAATGGAGCATCAATTAAGAAAAATTATGAATTTTTCTTTATAATACAGCAAAATTTCTTCACTTTCCTTTGGAGAGAAAAGAGATAGGTACCTCAAAAGAAAATACCTTCTCATGTCTTATTTTAGGCAACAGATCAAGTTAACAATACATCGTCTACAAAACCTTGATGACAAATTAACTATTTTTCTAAATTGTTAAAAAGAAAAAAAATTCTCATGAAATACATCCTTGGAATTTCTTGCTTAGATTTGATTGAAAAAAAAATTGATAAAAAACAATTTCAATTGTCAATAATTTTCATCAACATTATTGATCAAATGTCTCATCTGAACACTTTTGATCAACAATGCCACCAGAAAAGGCCTCTAGCCATACAGGAAATTTTAAGGATGGATATCGTGGACTATTTTGTTTCTGCAATTCAGGAAATAATAATAAAAAAATAATTTGCCATTAAGATTCAGTATATATTGTTAAGACACTATAAGGTACTTTTGTTTGAATTACCTATCATTTTTCCCTCCAAAGGGTAGAGAAGAAATCTTGTTGTGTTTTATAGAGAAAGCAGTATTTGATTAGACAGTGGAAAGATTTAGAAACGCTTAAAATTATAGTGGTGAACATGAGTTTGATTGAAAACAGTGAAATGTTCAATTGATTTTGAAAATATTGATTTATTTCCAACAATAATAACAATTTGTGTTCATGCAAAAATTATTGTTGATAAACAAATCTGTTCTAGCAATTGTTGATCAATACTTTGTTTGCCAGAAAAGGCCTAAAACTGACATCACTTATTGGGGGGGGGGGTCAGTCTCTTTCAAAATTCCTGCAAATTTTATTTCAAAATAAAACTTTACTATCAAGACTAGGCTACTGAAAATAATCATTATCCTTCCTGTATTAGCTACAAATGGCAATCTTTTCTCACGGGACACTTTTTTTTAAGAAAAACACATTTTCAAACTGTTGTTTATTCTGTGCTTTTTGAGCCCCTTTATCTCCTGTAACGGCTCAAAATTTAATCAATAAAAAAAGGGTCAAGCAATGTATTCACTTTCTTTTTAACTAAATTATATCAATATGTATAAATTTACCATATCTGGAGCAACTTTGCAGAGGCATGATTGTTCTGAACAAAATACTCCAAAATAAAGTGGGCTAGACCACTTAATTCATTCTTTTAAATTCTTTTCAGATATAGTATTAGCTATCCTGATACTGTAGATGTTTATCCCCCCCCCCTCCCTGTTCTAAACACATCCATAAACAACCCATTTCTCTGTTGTTTCTCATTGCTGGATGCATTGTATTTCATAAAAGGCTACCAGACATTTGTGTCCTTAACTTGCCAACATCATTATGTGATTGATCCTTCATTAATGCAATGAGTAGAAGATTCATGGTGTGCCACAAAAAGACTATTGCTTGATGTCATGAGTAGAAATTCATGAACAAAGTACGCACACAACCCAAAACACTCCCATTTATACTAAATGAATTAAAGATGATCAGACCTGGAACAGAAAGAAACAGTTTCAGAGGTTGCATTCACACCACATAAATCAAATGAGTCCTTACCAAACATTTGTATTTTTAAATCAGAAATACCGCCACAAAATTAGCAGTCTTTGTGTTCAACCACTTTAGTTCCTATTTTAACTAGATCAATTTCCTGATTTATTTTCACAAACTCTTTTATGCTTTTCAGTGACGCCTTGGCTCCCTGATAAGTGCAGCATATCATCTCTATTTGGGATGGTCAGAAGCTGCCAACTTTTCTATAAACCCTTTTTCTTAATTTATGACTTTTAAAAGCAAATATTGGTTCGTCTTTCTGTCCATTGTATCTTTATATTCAATTTATATTTTCTATCTCACCTTTAGCCTATCACTAATCTGTTAGTTTATTCTAGATAAGTCTTCTTTTTTTTCAACATAATACTGACTAGTAGCCTATAAAGTTCTTTAAAATAAGCTCTAGTTTGGTGTCAGGTTTTTATGGGTGCAAAACTTGCAGTGCTCAAGTGTGGGATTGGATATAGACGAATTAAAGAACTGGTTATCACACAGCAAATGTCAAAATGACTTTTCTATCAAGCACTTTTGCTTCCAGTTGGAAAATTCCCTTTTTTGACTCTTTGTCTTCTAGGAAATAGAGTCTTAGAAGTTGAGGTTTGATCATTAGCAGAAGAGATAGAATCAAAGATTAATTTTGACTGTGAAACAATGGATACAAATGATCTTTTTGATGAAGCCACAGTTAAACAAGGTTAGTAGTAGTTCCAAGAATTTAGCCAAGTAATCATGAGTAGAATCTACATCCTATCCTTCCTTCTATTAGATGAAAAATATACTAAAGCAAATAAATATTACCTAAAAAGACTTTTGTTTTGTGTATAATTGTTCTTGGGGGAACGTAGGATCATTTGATTATTACCTATGATGGTAATGATTAATTTTTGCAGCTTTGATTAATTAGTGAAATTCCTCTGGATAATTTGTATGCTTTGTTTCAAGTTACCCTATGTAAAGATTCAGCCTTATAGAAGATTAAATAAAAAAACAAGTTTTGTAACTGAAAGTAAAGAACGACGTTAAAACTTAAAACGAACAGAAATTATACCGTATATGAAAGGGGCTGTCCCCTCCTCAACGCCTCGCTCTTTACGCTAAAGTTTTTTATTTCTTAAAAGAGTTGTGAGAAAGTCAAACTTTAGCGCAAAGAGCGAGGTGTTGAGGAGGGGACAGCCCCTTTCATATACGGGATAATTTTTGCTTGTTTTAACTTTTAACGTCGTTCCTTACTTTCAGTTAAAAAAAACTTGTTTTTTTATTTAATTTTTGAACGTTTTTGAATTAACGCAGGTTTTGATTTTGGCTCACCGTACACGAATAATTAAAAAAAATTTGCGTATTAATTTTACTTTTATTTGGTTAAATGCCTTTCTCGAAACTTGTATAATTTTAATGAAGAACGTTTTTATTAGTAATGAATATGCGTGACTTACGAAAAAACTTACGCAACGAACATCTGTATACAGAGATTTTAAATGGGTTTTTTAGGGGGTTCACCCCCTACCCAATACTTCGCACTTTACGCTAAAATTCAAACTTAGTTCCAATTCTTTAAAAGGACCCCTTAATCACAAAGGCCGTTAATTAGAATAAATAACTCTTATGAAAGTACTAAAAAATCTTTGGCTTAAAGAGCGAGGTATTGACTAGGGGGTGAACCCAATCATATGCGTAATATTTTCTGCTCGTCTTAAGTTTTGATGTTGCTCCTTACTTTCAGTTGAATAACTTGTTTTTTAAAAATTTAATTTCTGATCTTTTTCTTTAATAATGATGGAAAATCCGGCGCCCCCTTCATACCAATGTCCCTTCCCCCATGAAAACTTCCTTCATCGAGAGATCCTACCATATCTTCTTCCTACCATATATCCTACCATATATTCTTTTGATGTATCTATTGGTATCAAAATTTAGTTTTTTAGAGTTTCGGTTACCATTGAGCCGGGTCGCTCCTTACTTACAGTTCGTTACCATGAACTGTTTGATAAATTAAAAAAAAGTTTTTTTGCTGGAAAGTAAGGAGCAACATTAAAACTTAGAATGTGTAAAAATTATTCATTATTTTTATGGGGGTGGGGTTGCCCCCTCCTAAATCCCTTGCTCTTGACGCTAAAGTTTTTTAGTACTTCTAAAAAAGCCTCTTATTTCAATAAAATGGCCCTTGTGTTTCAGGAGTAATTCCTAAAGAATTGGGACAAAAAGTCAAACTTAAGCATAATGCGAGAGGAATCGAGGAAGGAAGATTCAACCCCCCTAATTAATGGAATAATTTCTGTTAGTTTTAACTTTTAGTGTTGCTCCATACTTTTAGTTGAGAAAACTTGTTTTTGTAATTTTATTTTCTGGATGCTTTTCAAATAATGCTAGAAAACGTTCTTTGTCCCCCCATGGAAAACTTGATTCCCGTACAGAAAATTCCTCTGTGAAAAGTTTCACCCATGTAAATTGCTTACTCCCCCAGAAAATTTTTAAGGGCAATCCCATCCTCACTGAAAATTGTACCCAGAAAATTTTTTACAGAAAATTTCTGTAAAACAGAGAATTTTCCACCTGGAAAATACCTCCCTAGCAGAAACCCCCCTTCTAAAAAAATGTGTATACTTCCTAATAGCAAATACTATACATAAATAACGGACTAATTTCATTAGCCCATTACAGGCCTATCCCTAGGGTTTCTGAGGGCTCATTTTATCTCCAATGCACAGCTATTGGACATTTCAACAATGTTAAATAAAAGGCTTTTCTCAGAATTTTGCCCTCCAATCTTTTTGGTTTCTTAAAAAGGGGACTAGAACTTTTCATTTTGTGTTTAATGAGGACTCTTGTGATAATTTGGAACCATTGGTTTGATACAATCATCCCTGAAAAAAAAATGAAATGAACATGCATCCATGACCTGTGTTTCTGCAAAAGCTACAAAATTACACATTTTTGCAGGTGGCAGCTTGTAACCCTTACAGAAGGGTTCTCTGATACACTGAATCTGATGGAATGATTTTTAATAAGATTTCTTGACTTTTTGGGGGTGTTTCACCCTTTTTTGAAAATTAGGCAAAGTTTCTCAGGCTTGTAGTTTTTGATGAGTAACACTAAATTATATAATAATAATAATACAATTTATTTATTACCCACAAAAATACTCTAAAAGTATTAGAATGTGGAGTAAAAATAAATTAAATACATTAAAAAAAAATGCAAAACATAGATAAAACAAAAACTTTAACTATAATTTTTTTTTTAACAAGACAATTAAAAGGAGAAAGTTCATCAAGAGCATTACCTGAGAGCCTCCTGTGTAGCTTTTTCAACTTTAATATTCTATCAGGTATATTATATTTAATTATTAGAATCCGCTTACATATCCCTAGGAGGAATGAAAAGAAGAAAATTGATTCCTAAAATCAAGCAAAGCACAAGAGTTATTCAATAAGTAATGAGACATATCACTGTAGCTTAGAAACGATTTTTTAAGTCAATTAAAAATTTTGGCTACTATTCAACTTATTCCTCGGCAACATTTATGCACCTATCCCATTATTGTTCTAATTTATGTATTTTTCTAGCATAAAATTGTTTAGATTCGTCTGAAAGCCACTTTTGCGCCTGATTTTTAACTTCTTTGTTGGATCAAATTAGTTTTCTGTGTAGAGCCTCTTTAAGGAGTGCAAACCAATGCATGTCTGAAAGGAAAAGTTAGGGCAGTAGGGGTATTTGGAGCAATCTCTCACCCATGTTTTAAGCAGTTTCTTGTTTTACCAGTGCCATATGTTGATGCTCATTCTCTTGTAGAAGAATCAAACCTTTAGTCAAGAGACCACAACGTTTTGTTCAAATGGCAGGCCTTAAGTCATTCTTGCAGTATTCTGGAATTCACAGGAGCTTAACTATTGTGACTTTCCTGAAGATCAATGAGGCAAAAAGAACAAGTAGCATAGTAATATGCTCACAAAAAAGTAAGCCTTTCCATTCGAATAAAACGCCATGCACTTTTGACTTTTGCTCATGAAAATGTTTCACTGGGAACACTGGGAAGTTAGATGTTTCCTAATCATCCCTTCTTTCTTAACCTTGTCCATTAGACGGTCATTTGCTTGGACCCCTGAAAGAGGCTTAACCCAGATAACATTTTCGATACAAGAATGAAGTTGAAAATCAGGTAAAAAAAAGTGGCTTCAAGATCAATTTATAGAATTTGATGCAAGAGGCATACACACAATAGAACAGAGGCGAGACATGTTTATAATTGGTGTTCAGTACTCTGTTGACAAGTAGCCAAGGCTTTTAAACTGTTAAGTAAATTGTATCTGAACTACAGTGATTTGTCTTGTTTTTTATTGAATGGCAAAAAAGATTTGTTTTTGTTTAGTTAAAAAACTATAATAAGAGACAACGCTATAGCGTTGTCTGTTGTAAAGGCCATTACGCTTCAATGTTTTATTATTTGTTTTCTTTTTTTTCACAGACACTTCATATGGAATGGGTGGTTGTATGCATTTTGAATGGGCTCATTCAATTGGAAACCAGAAGTTCCAATGTCCTTTTTACGAGTCAAAATTGATCAGAGAACAACTAGCCCCCTCCCCCTAATCTCTTTTCCCAAATGCATCTGATCAATATGCCTGGAGTGCAAATACTCCCCTCCACCCTAACGTCCTCGTTTCCCAAATGTATCCAATCGAAAATTTTGAGATAGCCATTTTGTTCAAAATAGTCCAAAGGGTATGAAATAATGCCTCTGTGGTAGACACAACCCCCCACGGATCGGGGAAAGGATGTAAGTTATGCCCCGTGGGCAAATTTTATGGAAGGGATGGTCATATAAACTTCGGAAGATGGTTGTTTAATTGGAAATTGAAAGTTCTAGTTCTCTTTTTAAGACTCAAAAGTGATCAATCAATAACTGTCTCCCCACGCCCTGCTATTCCCAAATGCTTCCAATCGAAATTTTTAAATAGCCATTTTGTTAAAAATAGTCTAAATATCATATAGAACTGCCTTTGGGGTTGACACATCCCCAAATCTCAGAGCGAGGGTTTTAAGCTATCCGCCTGGGGCATATAAGGTTATATGGAAAGTGTAGCCATATAAACTTTGGAGGAGGCTCATTTGATTGGAAATTGGAAGTTCTAGTTTCCTTTTTAAAAGTCTAAAGTAATCAGAGGGCAAGTAGCCCTTCCACAATGCCCTCCTTTCCCCAAATGTATCCGATAAAAATTTTCAGATAGCCATTTTATTTAAAATTTTCCATAGATCATATAACAATGCCACCGAGCCGACACAGCTCCACAGAGGCCAGAGACAAGGGTCGTTAGCTATAACCCGGAGACATATAAAGCTTATGGAAGACGTATAAACTTTGGAGGACGCTAATTTGATTGAAGATTGAAAGTTCTAGTTTCCTTTTAAGAGCTAAAAGGGATCCCTCCTTCCCCTGACGCCTTCTTTTCCCCAAATGCAACTGATCAAAATTTTGAGATAGCTATTTTGTTCAGAACAGTCCAAGATGATATAACAATGCCTCCAGTGTTGAAAAAACTCCCAGAGCCTGGGGGCTAGGTTTGTAAGCCATGCCTTGGGGAGATATAAGGCTTTTATGTAAGGGTTGTAAAAATATTGTCTAAAAATCCTGTAACAATGCCTCCGGGGTTGACACAACCCCTCAGAGCCTTGGGGCAAGATCTGCAAGTTGTACAAGTTTTCTGTTGTTAACATATAAGGTTTTTATTGAAGGGGTGATCGTATAGACTTCGCAGAAGGCACCTTTTATTTGGAATCGAAATTTATAGTTCTCTTTTTAAGAGTCAAGAGTGATCGCGAAGCAACCAGTCCCTACGCCCCCCCTCCCAAATGCTTCCAATAAAAATTTTAGATAACCGTTTTTTTATAATTCTAAAAGTAAAATACCTATGAGTGTTGGTTTGATAAATCCCCCAGCCCTCGTGGAAACGGCTGTAACTTATGCTAGTTCCCCATTGTTTACACATAAGATTTTTACAGAAGGGGTGGTTGTGTAAACTTTAGAGGAGGCTTATTCGACTGGAAATTGAAGGTTCTAGTGCCTTTTTTCAAGATTCGAAAGTGATCAAAGGGTACCCCCCCCCGCTCGACTTTTTTTCTGAAATGTATCTAATTAAAATTTTGAAACAGCCATTTTGTTCAAAACAGTCCAAAAGTCAAATAACTATAACTGAGGGGTTGATAAATTTTCTAAAGCCCCCCTGGGCAAGGGCTGTAACCTATGCAAGTTGTGCATTGTTAACATATAAGGTTTTTGTGGAAGGAGTGGTCGTATTAGCTTTGGAGGGGGCTAATTTGATTGCGAATTGAACGTTCTAGCACCTTTTCTAACAGTCAAAAGTGATCAACGGGCAACCAGCCTCCCCCAACCCCTTTTCCTAATGCATCCAGTTGAAATTTTGAGATAGACATTTTGTTGAAATTTGTCCAATGACACAATAACTGTGCTTCCAGGGTTGAAATCCCCCATTCCAAGTACTCGGGAAGAGTGTTATGAATTATGCAAGTTGCTTGTTGTGGCTAAGATTACTTTCATACTTTTATTTGCTGATTCACAGGGTGACTTTGCTTTGAGGGGCAAGGGCTGTAAATTATGGGAGTTGCTTATTGTTACTTTGTTAATTTTGATACTTTCGCACCTTTGATATTTTTACTTTGATAATAGTTTTGATAGTTTGAGGAAACTTTAACGTGGAAAAAAGAATGATTTTGAAACAGGGAACGTTGAAAAACTTAAAACTTTTGCAATCAAAAGCAAACAGAAAAAAAGTTTCCAAAAAAGAAGTTTTTCAAAAAAAGTAAAGGCCATATTAAACTTAAGATCAGCAGAAATAAATTCCTATAATACTTAAAACTCAAAACGACCTAAAATCACTATTGAAGAATAAATGAAACCCAAAACAATCAGAAATCAAATAAATATACACAGCAAACAAACATACAACAGGTATTAGCATAACTGAATAAATAAATCTGATACGAGTAAGACTTCAATTGGATGTGCAAGTCATGTTCAAAACAAACAAAATTACTGCGAAAAAGGGTTTGGCTACAACCCCTTTCCCCAACTGTAAAAGTCTAAAGCGTACTCTGTCATTGGCCCTTTACTGAAAACTTCTTGAAGAGTCTTGGAAAGAACAAATTAAATTAAACTGATCATTTGATACATATTAAACTGATTATTTTTATATATATTATTTCTGAATGCTCCTCAGTCCAAGATTTTTGTTCATTTGAATATTTATTTTTAAAAATATTGACAATATTTGTAATTTAATTCGTTTTAGTAAAGCGCTAAATTCGTAGTAGCGTTTCTACTTTTGTAGGGAAGGGAACAGTAGCTAAACTGTTGTTTGTTGTGAAAACCATATTTGTCTTGAACAATCTTGGAAAGAACTAATGAATTAAACAGAATATTTGATGTGTAATGATATTAATGCCTGAATGCTCATCAGTCCAAGATTTTATTCATTTTAATTTTGATTTTCAATATAGATTTTCCTTCCTTCATCCCCTTCCCAACAATTCCCCTTCATTGGGGCATTAAGGCCATAATGAAAAAAAAGAAGCACAATAATTATCTGAAATTTGACCATATTGTGTATTGTGGCGTAAACATTGCGCAGTATAAAGACGCTCGTTTGTTTTAACGCAGAGATGGTTGCCTATTCTGAACGCGGAACATTGCAGAATCTTCAGTCCGTCCGCGAAGTTTGTTGCAGCAGGACCCTCAGGATCATTGAAATTCACAGTCAACTTGGTTTGGCATCTCATCATTTGTTTTTCAGCTTCCCTATAACCATAGATTAGAAAGAGAAGAAAAGAAAACCCCCTCAGTAGTTTTTTTTTCTTTTATTTTTTCGTACATTTTAATTAATTTCAATCATGTAAGATTTATCGCTTATTTTATCTTCTTTTTTAAAGGAAATTTGAAATTTTTTTTATCATTTAAAATAAATTTAATTGCCGCAATGCAACAGGTCCAAAAGGGATACTCAACCTCTTTGTGCTAGCAATAACACCCGAGGACGGTCAATTACCCTGCTTGACAAGATCTCACTTTTGAACTTGTAGCCCTAGCTTTCGTGAAAATGTAATGTAGGTTTATGAACACGAAAGGGGCGGTCAATAACGTGGGCATTTTCCTTCATCTGAGGCAGAATAATGATTGGGAACAACCTTTTACTAATATTTTTACACCCCTATTCTTCCAGGAAACCAGCAACGTAGATAAATTTGCATGTTTGGGCTAAGAAGGACTATATAGGATGGAGGTGTAGCTTGGGACCCTGTTCCCCTTAAGAAAAGGGTCTGTGTGATCCGGGTTCGGAATACAGAGCTATTCCGAACACGGAACACAGCAGATTGTTTAGTCTTTCCGCGAGACAATGTTGTAAGAGGACAAGGAAGGAAATACTGTACGGAGAAGGAAAAAAAAAGAAGCTAAATGTCTCTGAATGCAGGATGAAAAAAGAGATAAGAAAGGACCATACCACGCAAAAAACCTCTTCTACTTTAGGGTCTGCATCATTTCTTGTGGATTCTGTTCCCCTCCAACATGGTATGCCTGAAGGGTATGCCTGGTCCGGGTTCGGAATACACAGCTATGGAGCTATATGGAAGCGTACACACTCGGCGTTTTCTACTGCTGGCGACTGCTGATGAGAGAATGTGTTTGCAAGAATAAAATATGGATTTATTTTATTGAATTTTAACACAGAAACTTGAAAACTTAAAAAATAAACTATAAAAAGAAAATGGTGGCTTAGATTTTATAGAGCTGAAATGAAAGAGAGGTTAAGATAGCTAGATCACATTTTACAGACAATAGATACCCAAAGATTAACAGTTGGGGTAGGATGAAAAGCAGTTCATCCCTTAATGAGGTGAAAAGTAAAAAGAAGAAAGTGTTCAGAAATTTCATTGGAGGAGGTGAAAAATAAAGCCTTGAATGAACTGGGGTTGAGGACAAGCGTGTGCAGTTGCTTGTTTTTGCCTCAGACGGCTTGATATCTTCAGTGAGTCTGGTGCAAAGATTGCCCTCCTCGGAAACACTATTAAATTTTTTAAACTACTTTTAGAAATTCTAAAATACTTACTTACATTATTACTTAAAGCGCTTCACTTTACTTTAACTGCTGTTAGGAATGACACAAGTGTGTATTTTAGAAATATTAAAAGTTGTGTTCAAACTTTATAATGTTCCTTTTGGAGGGGTGATTGTAAACACTAGAAAAAAAAAAAAAAAAAAAAAAAAAAAAAAAGAACACTAAAGTTACTACTTGCTACTACTATAATATTATTATATTACCACTTAAATTATTCCTAAACATTTATAAGTCACTAATCTCCCCCCCTTAATATGTAAATATTTAGCCCAAATTATGTATTATTCATGGATTGCACCATTGAATGATATCTTCATCAATGTTCTAAAGATACACTTCATAGCCAACAAGCATCATCAGCTATATCAATTTACAGAAAAATCCACGGAGAATATACAATTCTGCATGGAATACAAATGTAAAAAAAGGCACATTTTTCAAATTCTTTTCCAACGTCTTGCTTTCCAATATAGGTTTAATCCCAGACTTAGTACATTTGACCTTTACCCTATATATATACCCTATATTTATATAGGCTAAATTACCTAATTAATTTATTTTTATTACATATGCCAAAGGCCAGAAAAAGATATGCAAATAAATTTCATTTTAGTATGGAAAAATCCCCCTACAGCAGATTTTTTTTTTTTTGGGGGGGGGAGGGTAGGCTATACCTAAAACCTTTGTAAGCGTGTAGTTAAAAACTCTTTGCAGTGTTTTGTTGATTGGATGAAATGTGTAGTGATGCATACAGTGATGCATACAATGCCAACACACATTCAATTTTATATATTGAAAACGGGGAAATGAGAAGCTATTGATGAAAGAACTTTAGACTTTTGGAAAATGAGAAGTTAATAAAAATTCAAAAAATTTTTATTTCTATTGTTTCATGAAATTATTTTTCAGTGAGCTGGAAATTGCAAGTTTTACTCTAACTTTGAAAGTATGTCTTTGACAGATATTGTATTCATGTCCAAAGTGCCGTATAGAAACTTTTTCGTAATTTTGACAATTCACCCCATATAGAAAATTTAAATCTTTTAAAGAAATTTGAAATGTTAAAATTTGTTGGTCCAGAGGAGTGACAGACTTGTTCTACTATGTTGGTTATGACCTTAAATTTATTTGCAATTTTATTTCAGAAACGGATAACTTATTTTCAATTGAAGATGATCAGGTTTTCAGGATTATAAATTTAGCTGTATCACCTAAGCTATTAAATTTTTTTAAAATGCTAAAATTAATTTGTTAAGATGTTAAAATTTGTTGTTTCAGAGGAGTGACAGGCTTGTTTTACTATGCTGGTTCTGATTGTAAATTTATTTGTGACTTTATTTCAGAAATTGAAGATTTATTTCCAAACGAAGAGGAACAGGTTATAGGGATTACAAATTGTGATGTATCATCTAAGCAGGAGGATAATACTTTGATCATTCCACCCAGTATAGCTGTAAAATTTGAAAACGATTTCGACTCTCCTAAATTGGATGTAACTACTTGCAAGAACGAAGGTATGTTTTTAAACATCAAGAGTCTACATATATTTTTGGTAAACAAAATAAGATGTGTGTATGTTTGTCAGTTTAAATAGTTACATTTGCACTGAACAGTAAAATAATAGTCAATGTAGAAACATGAAAATATTTTAAGAATAATTTGGAACCTTGAAAATTGACAAAGGCTATATTATTCTAAAAAACCTAAAACAAAAGTGACACAAAAAAGAGAAAAAGGATTGAATTGAAGTGTCATGATGGGAATCGTTTGTACTGTTAGACTACTCTAAAATATTCGTGTTTCTTGACTGAAAAAAATGAAAATAAATAAAAAGGGACATCCGAAAAACCAGCCCGGATCCTGATTTTTAAAAGGCATATATGGTGTTAGCTGTCATCCTTTTAGCGTAATTTCTGTTCGTTCTAAGTTTGACTTAATCATTTATTCTAGTCTCTGTTTTGGGTTTCATTTATTGATTGGTAGTGATTCATGTTTGTTTTACGCTTGAAATTTAACTTTTTACCTGCTATTGTATGGTCTAATAATTAATATATTAGTTATTAGTTTAGGCTATTTAGTATTTTTATTAGTGATATTAATAATTTGTATATTAATAAGTGTAATTCACATCCCAGTGCTTGGACCCGAAGAGGACCAAAATATTAATGAGCATACACTGAAGAATATTGAAAATGTATATATGCATATAGCTACCCTTTCTCAGAGACCATGCAGTATACCAATCGTCCCTGAACAAAAATACAGTCCATAGAAATGAACCATTATCAAAGATTGTTT
This sequence comes from Artemia sp. Qi Xiang Cuo, assembly GCF_049724085.1. Taxonomy (NCBI): domain Eukaryota; kingdom Metazoa; phylum Arthropoda; class Branchiopoda; order Anostraca; family Artemiidae; genus Artemia; species Artemia sp. Qi Xiang Cuo. The sequence continues at coordinate 51,150,735 of NC_142811.1, forward strand.
ACGTCGACGTTTGAACAGAGATTAGTCTAAACAATCAGGAGATTTTACAATTTCCAATAGAAGGTTCATAAATAGGTGCCTATTAGTTGAGATATTAATTTAATTCAAACGTAAAAATACAGTAGCTAAAACAAATGTGCAAATATCATGGGTTGCTTGTGTTTGGTGTAATTATTTTTCAGTGATGTTCAAATTCTATTATTTTTGTTCTGTGTTGTTGAAACTGTGTCTTTTAAAGCTTTTTTTTACATGTTCCAATAGCCTCGTGAAATATGTTAAAATTTCAAGAATTCATACTATGTAGAAAATAAATTTATCGAGTGATTAATGATAGATTTGAAAGCACTGGACTATTCTTACCCCTAATCAACAAGGTATTCCTATGAAGATGAGCCAGGGAAGGGGGGGGGGGGAGGAGGGGTAATCTTAAAAAGAATTTTGTTTTGAGGACAAATGCTAAAAAAATCGTATAGAAATTCTGACACATCCCCCAGTCTAAATTTCTCCCTGGAAATTTACCCTCTGAAACATCTCACCTTACAGAAAATTCTCCCTTTGGAAACCAACTCCCAGAATTAAATACCCCTCCAATAACATATACTATGCTTAAACAATGGGCAAATCTCATATTTTATAGCGCTTTCCCTAAGGACTGGGAGAGGGGTCAAATTACCCCCAAAAGCATAGTTATTGCACCTGTCAACTATGCTGAACGAAATGGTTATCTCAAAATTTTGTTTGGGTGATTCTATGGAAAAAGAGTGCATGTGAAGGGGGCTAGTTGCCATCCAATCTTTTTTCACTCAAAAAGGGTACTAAAACTTTTTGAGTTCCATTTGAATGCGCCCTCCCCCTTTCGTTTAAGGCCATAGGTTTGATAGGATTACCTCTGGAAAAAAGAACACGAATCTGTGGTCTTCCTTATGGCAAAAATACAAAATCTCACATTTTTTATGGTGGGAGCTAGTTTATTGTCAGCCAGCAAATATTATTTTCCGGCTTGAAAAAAGTACAAATAATGTTTATTGAATAAAATCAAATAGACAACAGTAAGTTCCTTTCCTGAGTGCAAATTGTGCAAGAATAATGTGAAGCAAACCTTCCAAAGAGAAAAAAACCGTCAAAAACTTGAAATTTTCAGGAATCGTGTTTGGGCTAAGAAAGCACACTGTTTTCGTACAGAGAAGGGTGCTAGTGATCTAAATACGGGTTTAATAATTAATTTTTCTTCATCAGTTTTAAACTTAATATCGTATGATTTTGGACCAAGAGGAACTTGAACAATATGCTTTTTGTCTAGTCCAAAAAGCTTGGACCAAAGAACAATAAGCTTTTTGGTCCAAAAACCTTTTTGCCTGGACGCAAATTCGCAAATAATCAGATATGTATTAGATGAAAAAAATAAAACAAGCACTTCGGACAGATTATTTAATTTAACTGATTTACGATTAAAAAGTAAAGTTTAAAATTATAAGAGTATATATACCGTTCTCCTAAACACCATACAGGCAGTCCTCATTTGTGCCTGATTAAAATTTCGATAAATTGACAGTGAATTTTGAAGTGTCAATATATATTGTCAATAATGAATTTTTTTTATCATTTGCAATTATTACCATAATTTACTTTGTTGTTGTTGTTGATTTTCCAGCGCACATAAATCGTGCTATTTAAAAGAGATACCATTTTCAGCAAATATGCAAATTACACTCAGACCATTTAGATTGGGTGTGTTGTCCCACTGTTTTTTGGATAAATGTTATTTAGTAAAATTGATTAACCTTGTGATGTAATTATCTTGTTACGTTATTTATGTTGTTGTGACAAATAAAAACAAATATGGTCAGAATCTTATTTATTGGACATTTGATAACGTTCGACAAAATGACTATTAGAGAATTTCGATATGATATGGGGAGGATTGTATACCTCTGTATATGGTTTACAGAGATAGGAAAAAGATGAATGGGAGGAGAACTCCAACTACTTTCAACCCTTTGCATGAGTGCTATAACTTTTAATTTCCAATTTACTGAACCCAATCCTAAGCTTTTACTAACGCCCTTTTTGTAAGAAGTGGCTGAGAAAAGTAGTACATGGGAGGCACATGGCTTATTACTTTGGCAACATAAAAGCGCTGCCTTTAATTGTCTAGTCTGATTAAGGTTTCTATCAATTCCTAAAAATATTGTGTTGTTCTGGAGTTGAAATTATGAAACCTCGTAAGCTAGAAAATAATTTATAGCTAACAGTATTTCTAAAATCTTATATGTTTTCTACTGCTTTTATATGCTTTCTATTTTAGGAGTCTATGCTTCCCCACCGTTTCGCTGTATTGAGCCGTCTAATATAATAGTAAAATCTGAAACTAAGTTGAGTACACATGCAAGAATCCATACCAGAGAGAAACCGCATGAATGTACTATCTGCAAGAAAAAGTTTTCACAAAGTTCTCATTTGAGAGAACATCGAAGAGTCCATACTGGTGAGAAACCGTATGAATGTACTACATGTGGGAAACGGTTTTCAAGAATTTCTCATTTGAACATACACAGTAGAGTCCATACTGGTGAGAAACCGTATGAATGACAACATGTGAGAAACAGTTTTCAAGTAGTTCAAATTTAACTTTGCATTCAAGAACCCATTCTGGAGAGAAACTGCATGAATGTACTACATGTAAGAAACAGTTTTCAAGAACTTCTGATATGAATAGAACATACGTAGAATCCATACTGGTGAGAAACCGTATGAATGTACAACATGTGAGAAACAGTTTTCAAAAAGTTCTCATTTGAACAGACACAGTAGACTCCATACTGGTGAGAGGCAGTATGATTGTACAACATGTAAGAAACTGTTTTCAAGTATTTCAAGTTTAACTTTGCATTCAAGAATCCATTCTGGAGAGAAACCGTATGAATCTACTACTTTTAAGAAAAAGTTTCCAAGAACTTCTGATATGAATAGACATACAAAAATCCATTCTGGAGAGAAACTGTATGAATGTGCTATGTGCAAGAAACAGTTTTCACAGTAGTTCTGAATTGAACTTAGACACAGAAGAACCCATTCTAGAGAAAAACTGCATGAATGTACTACATGTAAGAAACAGTTTTCACAGAACTTCTGATATGAACAGACATACGAAGAGTCCATTCTGGTGAGAAACCGTATGAATGTGCTGATATGTGAGAAAAAGTTTTCAAGAAGTTCTCAATTGAACGAACATCGAAGAGCCCATACTAGTGAAAGACTCCATGAATGTACTACATGTGAGAAACAGTTTTCACTAAGTTCTGATTTGAGCGAACATCGAAGAGTCCATACTAGTGAAAAACCCTAAGAATGTACAGCATGTGAGAAAGTTTTCAAGAAGTTCTGCTTTGAACTATGACACAGAAGAATCCATACAAGTGAAAAACCGTATGAATGTATTACATGTGAGAAAAAGTTTTCACAAAGTTTTGATTTGAATGAACATCGAAGAGTCCATACTGGTGAGAAACCCTATGAATGTACTGCATGTGAGAAAACGTTTTCAAGAAGTTCTCATTTGAACAAACATCGTAGACTCCATACTGGTGAGAAACCGTATGAATGTACTACATGTAAGAAACAGTTTTCAAGTAGTTCAAATTTAACTTTGCATTCAAGAACCCATTCTGGAGAGAAACTGCATGAATGTACTACATGTAAGAAACAGTTCTCTAGAACTTCTGATATGAATAGACATACAAGAATCCATTCTGGAGAGAAACTATATGAATGTGCTATATGCAAGAAAAAGTTTTCACGCAGTTCTCCTTTGAACAGACATAGGAAAATCTATAAAAGTGAAAAACCGTATGAATGTACTACATTTAAGAAAAAGTTTTCACGCAGTTCTCATTTCATTAGACATAGAAAAATCCATACTGGGGTATGAATCTGTTTTATATAAGAAATGGTTTTCTGACTTTCAGCAAACATAAAAAATCCATACATATAAAAATTCAGAGCAGTTCCAAAATACAAAATAACAGAATATGGGCGATTTCAGATCCATTAGGCACATTTATGTTTCTACGAGTATAAACTTTACTTCTACACACACTTATGTTCCTACGAGTATAAACTCTTTATTTTGTGTCAATGTCTGTGCCAATTTATGTCATTTATTTGCTGTCATACAGTTTATACCATATTATTTATGCTTTGTTTAATATCAATTAAACAGCTTAAACTTAATCTTCGATTGTGCTAATCAGTTTTTATAAGAACTAAAAGAAATGTTTTGCTTCAGTCTATTGCTTTGCCTATGTGTTTGAAAATAATGGAATTAAAACGAAGAACACATTGACAAAACGGAATTGAAACCGTAAAAGTAAATGAACTGATGCAAGTTTATTCGCGGGAGAACTTCTATTCTTTTTTCTAAAAAGGATAGGGCACCGCTGATTCTGCATACATCAGTATTGATGGAAAAGAAAACATGTCACCATCTTTAACTGCAATTAACAATAACGCCATCTATGACTTTGATTATGTTGGTGCGAATACTGGGGAAATTGCCGTTAAACCTTCCTCATGATCTTAAGCCACTAAGAAAGAAAAGAGTAGTCCCTTAGGGCCGCTTGGAGTCATTGGTACAATACTTCTTTCATTATGGCTTTTTCAGGCGAAGTCGGCTGATTAAAAACAGCTTTTTGCTCATCGAAAAACAAACGTTCCTGAAAAACATGTATTGTTTTATGAAGTATGGATAATGAACTTTATGTTATAGACTGAAAGTTTTTCTTACCTGTCAAGGTTGTTTGCAGTATTTTCTAAGGTGTCTTATCTCCCTTAGATCGGTGATAGTTAGAAATTATATTAAGAATAAGTTTTCAACTGAAACTAAGAAGTGACATTAAAACTTAAAACGAACATGCATTATTCCGTATAAATAAAAAAGATCATGGCAGCATTGCTTCAGCATAAAATTTTAATCAGAAACGAGCAAAGATTAATTTTAAAAAAAACGAGGTTTTCCCGAGGGAAGTAAAGAGCAAAGTTGAAACTTACAACAGACAAAAATTATTATTTCATTGCCTATCTAATATATATATATCAATAAAACTAGCACAAATAAATCAAGTAATTGTGTTTCCCTATGCTTTTAGGATTATACATAACTAGCACTTTGCTGAAAACACAAAATAATATAGGAGTTTTGTTACAGTAAAAGCAAACCAATTAATGACACTTTTTACAGAATAAAAATATTATCAATCTCTTTCAGGATCAATCCATTTAAGATAAAGTAACAATCCATTTTAGGATTTTGCTTTATTTTTTTACGTTAATTTGGTATCACTTCTGCACAATGGTTCAGTTCAATGACTTGCCCTCGTTTTGGTTCTGAAATGGACAATGACTTGTCATGACTAGTTTGTACACAAGTTTGAAGTAAAGCCATCTTGATAGTATTAGGACTATAGACTAGCTTTAGAATTTGTATCATAGCTTGAAATTCACTGTTGTATAGAGAGAAATTGTATTTCCAGAGTTCATATTATGCCTTATTTGATCTACATTTCAAGTAATACTAAACCATATTTCTTACAATTTAAGACTGTATATTACCCACTATTGATATTATAGCTGGCGAGACCAAAATGCTGCTTGATAAAGCAGTCCAATATTTCTACATGCTTTTCAATTACTTCGCGGCTATTAAAAATATTTAGTTTTACGCTTTATGTTTTACGATACTTTTAATTGTGTACTGAAAGTTACTGATGTCACAACTGGTGTAAGACTATGAAAAGCTTTATAGATTCGTTTAGTGTTTCCAGGTCACATGCTCAATTTTCACTCTTATATCCATAATCCTGCGGTGTATACATGACTTTTGTTTTTTCTGCACAGCGCTAGATTTGTATATTCATAAAAGCATAGAGAAAAGTAATTAGTTGGTTTATATGTACTAGTTATATTGATATATGTATATATATATATATATATATATATATATATATATATATATATATATATATATATATATATATATATATATATATATATATATATATATATATATATATATATATATATATATATATATATATATATATATATATATATATATATATATATATATATATATATATATATATATATATATATATATATATATATATATATATATATATATATATATATATATATATATATATATATATATATATATATATATATATATATATATATATATATATATATATATATATATATATATATATATATATATATATATATATATATATATATATATATATATATATATATATATATATATATCAATAAAACTAGTACAAATAAACCAACTAATTATGTTTCCCTATGCTTTTAGGATTACACAAAACTAGCGCTTTACTAAAAACACAAAAGTCAAATATTAAAAACAGGATTATTGATTTAAGAGTCAAAAGTGAGTATGTAGCCTGACAACACTAAACGAATCTGTAAAGCTTTTCATAGTCTTGCACCAGTGGGGACATTAGTAACTTTCACTATACAATTAAAATTATCTTAAAAACATAAGCCTAAAACTAAATATTTTTTAATAACCACAAAGGAATTGAACAGCATATAGAAATATTGGATTGATTTATCAAGCAGCATTTTGCTCTTACCAGCTATAATAGCAACAGTGGGTAATATACAGTCTTAAATTGTAAGAAATATGCTTTAGTATCAATTGAAATGAAGATCAAATAAGACTTATATGAATTCTGGAAATCTGATCATTTCTCTCTATACAACAGTGAATTTCAAGCTATGATATAAATTTTAAAGCTAGTCTATAGTCCTAATACTATCACGATGGTCTTACTTCGAACTTGTGTGCAAATTAATCATGACATGTCCTTTTAAGAACCAAAACGAGAGCCAGATATTGAACTGAGCCATTTTGCAGAAGTGATATCAAATTAAGTGTAAAAAAATAAAAATAAAGAAAGTCCTAAAATGGATTGTTGCTTTATCTTATAAGGGATTGATAATATTTTGATTCTATAAAAAGTGTCCTTAATTGGTTTACTTTTACTGTACCAAAACTCCAATATTATTTTGTTTTCAATAAAGCATTAGTTTTGTATAATGCTAAAAGCATAGGGAAACATAATTAATTGGTTAATTTGTACTAGTTATATTAATGTATATTAAATAAACTGTGAAGTAATAATTTTTGTCCGTTTTAACTTTCAAGTTCGCTCTTTGCTTCCCTCGGTAGAACTTTGTTTTTTTAAATTAAGCTTTGCTTGTTTTTTATTCAAGTTTGATGTTTAAGCGAAACCGCTATGATCTTTTTTATTTTTACAGAATAATGTATGTTTGTTTTAAGTTTGAATGTCACTTCTTAGTTTCAGTTGAAAACTTATTTTTAGTATAATTTCTGATTGTCATCGATCTAGGGGAGATAAGACATCTCTAAAAAATACTGCAAACAACCGTGACAGCTAAGAAAAACTTTCAGTCTTTAACGTAAAGCTTATTATCCATACTTCACAAAACAGTAAATGTTTTTCAAGAACGTTTGTTTTTCGATGAGCAAATAGCTGTTTTTACTCTGCCAACTTTGCCTGAGAAAGCCATAATAAAGACAGGGCTTTATAAATTACCTAATGTCTAGCAGAAACTAGAAGGCTACTGTAACAAAAGAAAGCTATTTAAGGGCTCATTTAAAAGCTTATATTTATACTTATTCACTTTTTATAAATTTGACTTGATAGCACATTCCCAAAAAGTGCACTTTTGGTTGTTTCCCCAACTTTTTTAAATGAAACAAGTGTCTTTTCCAATTAAATGAACAAAAAAAGGTACTTTCAAAACCTAGGCAAGAGAAAAACTCAGGGGGCAAGGACGTCTCTTCCCCCTCAATTACCGCTGTTAGAACTAGCACACAGGCTTCATCACCGAGTGAAGTTTGAAGGTTCAATTCAAAACTGTTTATCAATCAATCTTAATTGCTGGTAGATGTACAGTTGAAAAGTGTTTAGTTTTAGTTAATTTGTTTTTGCAAAAATCTATTACTTTTAATATGACTAGACGATTTATGTAACTTACTAAGAGCGCTTGGAGGGGGAGTGTATTTGAGGGGATCTTATAAACCTCCAGTTAAGGGCTTTGGACCTTAACTGGAGTTTTATGCTTCATTAACTACCGTTTAATACTTCCAAACTCTTCCACTTACGAAGTGGTACCAAAAGTGCCGTTTTTTTTTTATTTATGTATAGCATTTTTGGATGGTAAAAATGATAAAAAAGCACGTATATATGAGTAAATTGTTTAAAATATTCCGTACCGGGATATGCTTTTAAAAAAAATGAGTGCATCATGCATACAAAAGTATTGGATTACCTGCAAATTAAACATAAGAAGGGATAAACAATTATTGAAAAAAAATAACTCCAACCTGGAATTAAACGCATGATAATCTAATTTGAAGTCCAGCACAGTACTGACAGAACCACGTCTCTAATAATTTAATTTAATATATTGGTATTTGTAGGACTGTAATTGCGTAGCTGATTAAGGAGGACTGGAGGAGGAATTTGCTGGAGGTATTCTTGCAAACCTCCAGTTAAGGGTTTTGAACCATAATTATTATAATGATACCGTTTTATGCTTCCAGGATTTTCCACTTAAGAAGTGGCACCATAAGTTTTGTTTTCAGTGCTGTATCGCACTTACAAATGTAAAAAAAACAAAAAAAAAACAAGCAAAAACACGTATATAAGAGCAATAGCTTTCAAATGAGTCATTAAACATCACATATATAAAGGTCTGCTAGCCCAATAGCCCCAGCTTTTCTACTTGAGACATGACTTCAAAAGTACCGTTTTTGGTGCCATTTGGAACTTGATTATGGTGGAATTTATATCAAAGACGTAGATATGGGCAATATCTTTTATAGGAGCTATAAAAGATCTGTCAACAATGTTCTTATAGCCTGCTAGTGCCACCCATTGAGAAATAGCACAAAGAGTTCCATTTTAGTGCCATATGGCAATTTCATATGTAATAATTTATAAGAATAATGTAATTATGAGTATAATATTTTTAATTAACAATTAATTATATCTCTATTTTTTTATGTTAGCTATATTTGCATGTTGAAAAAAAAGAAAGAAAAAAAAAAAAAAAACATGAGACAGATCAGTGCTACCAATGCAAAAAA